>NC_056735.1:695724379-695849379 GCF_019279795.1 Protopterus annectens
GCTCTAAGACTAAAAATCTAAATTCAAAATTGTGACATGTAAGAGAGTGTTTGTACAATCCATTTGACTCTTTCTGTTTGGAAATGTCATAAAAATGTTCATAAATTCGTTTTCTGAGGGGCCTCTCAGTTTTACCTATGTAAAAACTGGTGCAGGTGACACAAAGCCCTAAGTAAACCACTCCTTTACTCCCACAATTTGTATAATTCTTGGGACTAAAGAAAAAATTCCTTGAAGGGATGTATAAACAAGGGGTATTGAGGATGACACTACATTGTTTGCAGGCACCACATCTGAAGGTGCCTGCTCTAGAGACCTCCCTAACCAATTTAGAAATATGATTCCCCTCGAATATTTCCTTAAGGTTGGTATCTCTTTTTCTAGTGAACTTGGGATGAACTGGTATTGTGTTCTTTAATTCATCGTGAAGTGTAAGAACTGGCCAGTGTCTATGTATCACTTCTTCGAGATCCGAAGAATTAAGACAGTGAGTGTATATGAAACTACCATGAGTGTCAAGTAACTTATTGTTAGTGGTGTGATGAGGGATTACACCTTTACCTAAAAGGGGAGGATAGCTAGCTTCTCTACTATCAATGACCAGTTGTGCTAAAGCATCGAACAGTGAAGGAGAGTACCCTCTTTCCTTGAACAAGGACTTTAAAAAATTAATCTCTTCTGTAAAGTCAAATAAAGTGCTAGATATTCTAGAGGCTCTGATAAACTGCCCCTTAACAATACCCTTTTCTTGATATAGGGGATGTCCACTCTGGAAATGTAAATACGAATTAGAAAAAGTGGGTTTTCTATATAGCTTAGATTGAAATGAATGGTTAACTTGATCTTTATATATATAGTTACATCAAGGTAATGAAGTTCATGATCACTGATGGTGTGAGTGAAGGTCAAAAAGTGAGTAGTTGAACTGAGATAATTAAAGAAATCCAAAAACTGATTTTTGATGCTCCCCCAAAAAATGCAAATATCATCTAGGTACCTTTTGTAGTGCATCAAATATTGTACCCAGGTAGTGGAAAAGATAAACCTATGCTCCCATCTGTGCAAAACTACATTAGCATAAAAAGATGCACATGGGGCACCCATAGCTACTCCTTTTTTCTGTTTGTATACTTCACCATTAAAGAATATGAAATTGTTCTCTAAGATTATTTCCATGAATTCCACCAATAGGTTAATTACACTATTACTCAAGTCGGAGTCGGTAGTTAGTACCTCATTAAACCATTCTAAACCGACAGAGTGTGGGATACTAGGAAATAAATCAACAATGTCAATAGTAATCAAAAGTAATCAAAAGAAGTTCTGGTTGGTAAAATGAAGGATCTATTCCTTCAAGGAAGTCCCATGAGTCCTTACACACGTACTTTAATGATGTACCAAATTGTTTAGTTATATGATCAATAAAATTCCCTAGAGGTTCAGTAATGCCTCCATCTCCGGAAACAATAGGCCGAAACTTTAGTGGGTCAAGCCCTTTGTGAATATTGGGAATTCCAAAAATCACCGGAATTTTTGGCTTGTTAACATGTAGATAGTTGAATAGTTTTTCGTTGATAGCCCCTTGTAGTAAATGGTCTGTTAACATAAAGTTAATTTTAGAGTAAGCAATGTTAACCTCGTTTCTGGAGACTATCTCGTACTGATTAGGATCCTGTAACATACTATAAATGTAGTTATCGTAATCAGAATTGTACATCAAAACCACCCCACCCCCCTTGTCAGGTTTTATGACTCTAATATTCTCTTTTTTGATATAGCTGATGAGTTTACTGAGCTCCACATACTCTTGAAATAACAACATATAACAAATGTACTGTGAGACAATACATTACATTCCTAACTACATTAGGCATAGCCCCTCACTGACACACTTCAAGGGAAACCTTGTTGTGTGAATGGGTAACAGAATATACACCCCTGGGATCATGTTTCCCAGAACCATACAGCCAGGGGGTGGGGGAGCATGTCCAGTTTGATAGCTGCGAGACCTGTTGGGGGAATTGAATGGTGCTGAATTGTCACATTAACATGCCCTCTTTAGATCACTAAATGCCCCTATCACCCTCCACAACCCCAGTCTTCAGCAGCTTCCACCAACTCTGCCTGGAATTGCTTCATTGGCTATGCTTGACAGAGGCTCTGTTGCTTCATCAATGGTGAGGGGAAAGCAAACGCACTGTAGCTATGCTTCTAATTGCCCTTGGGCAGATAGGTAGTAGGCTATCTGTGAACCTCTAAAGTGCAGGCCATCACAGCCATAATATGTGAATAAACAGACCTTCAGATCACAATATAGTGAGAAATCATCATGTAGTCAGGAAACAGTTAAGTACGGCAAGAACATACAGAACACTGATACTTAGTCACTCCAAAAACCTATCATGGAACTAGAAGACTTGTATAAGTTTAAGGCTTTCTATTGCTTACCAGTAGGTAACCTACAGGGGAGATGAAAAACTAGCACAGATGGGGAACATGCATGCAACGATACAATACCGGCCTATGTGTCAGCCTTAGGCTTTGGAATACTGGCTAAGGCTATTGGTGCCATTCTTCCTTATTTAGGAGAGCCTTGAAGGTAAATACCAGCTCTGTAAACAGCACAATAGCAGATTCAATGAGGGTTATGCTACTCAACACCAGGGGATGTGATCACAACATGCATGCACTCACAGCACTCCTCAGGATGGACAACATCAACATCTGTGCAGTAACTGAGATCTGTCTTAAGGCTCCTGAGAGCACACCAGCACTACCAGACTACAACCCATACCACACATTTCAGCCACAGAACATGGACTGACACAGAGGGGGGGCTGTATCCATATTCATCAGGGATACCTACACCACCAGGTTAGTGGGGCAGCATGATACGTCTGAGATCATCCATGTGCAGCTAACATCAGCCACAGCTGCAATGTAAACTGTGGCCTGCTACAGATCACCCTCCATGACCCAGGACCACCACTCTACCTACCTGCAGACAGTGGAGAACATGACAGTCCTAACGCACACACTGGCATTGTTCGATGTCAACTACCATACCATTAACTGGGAAACCTACTCCAGTACTCACTTCCAGGCCCACCGCTTCTTGGAATTTATCACCTCATATGCCCTGTATCAGGTGGTAACCTCCCTAACTTGGGGTGGAAACTACTAGATGTGGTCGTCACCAACATGGGCAACAGGTGCTCCATAGCGGAGGGTAACCTGCCACTGGTTAGATCTGACCATGAACTATTCACTGTTTCCACACCCAAGCATCTCCCCCACTCATGGATACCACAGTGTATACCTTTCCTACAGCTAAATTTACACTACTAGTGACAAGGGTGTTAGATTTTACAGCCCCCACGTTAATGGGAAACACTGCTCAAGATACAGATAGATTTACAAATCTATACGCACCTACACGGATGTATGGATCGTGCCATCACTGGTAAACCAGGACTCACTCCTCTTAGACAAGGACACCATCCTGGTGGACCTCTGCAATAAACAGGCTATACTACAGAAGTAGGACAGTGTTCCAGACAAACAGCAAATCCCACAAAGGGCAGGCATCCGTGACCACTATTAGTATTATACGTAGGTCCCTCATGACATCATCCAAGGCTAACATCAGCAGGAGAATACACAAGAATTCAAAAGATAACCACAAAGCCTTCTTTGGCTATGTCAAGGATCTACATAGTGACACACAGATGTGCACTGTGCCGGTGAAATATAGCATAAAATATGCTGACCCTACTGATATCACCAACATCCTTGCAGATACATTCAATGCATACTTCGCCCCATAAAGAGCCCACAACACTACCCGAAAGGTACAGTATCACACACATCAGAGACACACAGGTGGAAATGGCCCTCAATAACAGCAGAACACAGAGTCAATGGAGGCAGATGTTGTCCCAGACTGCATCTTGCAAACTGTACAAGACAACCTGACCCCCCACCTAATTAAGCTTTCCTACCTCAGCCTCTCCACAGGCTACATGCCCATACAATGGTGCATGACAACGGTTATTCAACTCCATCAAGGTGGAATCACAACTGAACATGGTAACTACCACCCCATAAGCCTGACTAGCCTGGTCTGCAATGTTATGGTTCGCATCCTCATGGCACTCATTAAGAAAGACATTGGTAACCTCCAAACATGTGACCCAACCCAGGTCAGCTTGGTTGAGTGGAGTTCATGCCTACTGAACCTGTATGATGTCTTACATACAGTCACCAATACATTAGATGATGGGGGAGGTGGTTCACACATAGTACCTGGACCTCGCCAAAGCTTTTGACACTGTGCCCCACTCAGGTATTATTGACAAACACACCGTCCTGTACATACACCCATACATCACAGGTTGGATTGCCAACGGGCTTACACACAAAACCCACAGGGTACGACTAGTGGTCTCCAGGTCCAACTCTTGACCAGTCATGACTGGTGTCCCACAGGACTCAGTTCTGGGAGCCCTACTGTTTGGCATATATGTCACAAAGGTACAGGCAAACACAGGTGGACTATGGCAGACCATGTTTGGCAATGACTGCGAACTGGGATCCATGATTGAGAGTGCAGCTGACACAGACATCCCTCAAGGAGCCTCACAGAGAACTTCACAGGGTGTCAACGTCACGGCCTCCAGCCAAGTGCCACTAACTGCATGGTCATTCTATTGTGGAACTGGCACCCACATACTAACACATAAGTGGCAGCCACTTTAATATGAACAAGGTAATGGGGTATCTGGGGACTAAGGTAGATAGTGATCTACCCTTTGACAATCATATCTCCACAGTAGTTAGGACATCCTTCTATGTAGGCCATCTGATTACTAAAGGATTCCCATCTAGACATACTGGGGTTATAGTGCCCCTTTACTCATCACTCATCAGTCCCATCAAAGGGTATAATAACCCATGTGGGGTGAACCTCAGAAGACACTTCCAACAGCTGGGAGGTCCACAAATGTACCTCACAAAAGTGAATACTGGCCTCCAACATATGGCCTATGCAGCCAGACTGAATAAACTCCTGCTTTACTCAGTGGCATCTCGTTTACCCAGAGATGATTTCCGCTGGCCAACACAGCCATGTTGAACGCAGACTTGATGGATATCCTCCACCTATGGGAATCCATGTCACAGTGAGCCACACACTATAATGAGCTGAACCTTGCCACAACAATAACTGGAAGATGATGGAGGGACAGCTTCCTGTCACAGACACTCCCCATACTTTGGAACAACATCCCTAACTACATTATACAGAGCCCCTCACTAACACTCTGCAAGAGAAACCTTGAAGAGTGGATGGGGAACAGTAGATGCATCCCAGGGATCTCGCCATTGGCTCTGTTCCACAGAGGGACAGTTAATGAATCAATGGGGTGGCAAAAGCTGACACATTTTGGCTGGGTTTATGAATGGCCACTGGCAGTTGGCCAAGTACCTACCTATGAATCTATGCATACAGTATCTGCATATGCTGATAGCTTAATTTACTGTTCAGGTGTTGACTTACATTGTACCAATGGCAGTTGTGTGTACAATAGCTGAGGGCTGCCTATATTGGATGCACACAGTAGACTGCCTATACATGACAATTTACAGGTGGTCTTGTGTGTGTGCCATCCATTTGTGCAGGTGGAGAAAGGTGTCAGTCCCTAGGTGCCTAGACTGTCAGTGTGTGTGCTATATGTTCCCTCATTGTCAAGGCATGGGCATACTGGGCAGACCTCCATCTGCCTACTGGGGCTGGCTCAGGGTGTTCATGGTCTGAGTACCTCTGTGTCTGTGGGGCCCTTGGCAATGGTGCTGGGCTGTGAGGGCCTTCACCATTCTGTCCCTGCTGCAGCTGTTTCCACAGGACCATATTGTGTAGCATGGCACACACTTTGAAGATGTGGGCACATGTGCCTGGAGAGTACTGCAAGGCTCCACCAGATATGTCCAAGCAATGGAACCGTGATTTCAGCATCCCAAACACATGCTCTATGATGATTCTGGTTTGTGCATGTGCCTCATTATGGCATTCCTGCATGGGTGTGTGTGCATTTCTGATGGGATTCATCATCCACGGTTCCAGTGCATAGCTAGCATCCCCCACCAGGTGGCCATTTGGGATGTCCCCCCTGGCAAATAACTGATACAGCTGTGAGGCATGCCAGATGTGGGAGTCCTGATAGTTTCCAGCGCTGCCAGCACACACATCCATGATAATGCCCTGGGCATTGCACACAACCTGGCAGTTGATGGAGGGTTATCCCTTGCAGTTTATGTAGCACCTACCCTGCTCACTGGGTGGTGACTTGATGTGTATGTGCATGCAGTCTATTGCACCCAGTACCTCTGGGTATTCTGCCACATGGTGGAAGAGATGCATATTGCTGGCCAACTCCTTCTGCGTTCGGGGGAAGTATATGTGCTCATTGACATGTCGTAACATGGCATACAGGAACTGACGTAGTATCCTGGATGCTGATGCCTGTGAGATCCCCATGATATCCCCAGTTGTTCTTTGAAATGTACATGTAGCTAGTATTCTCAGGCTTACACATACCTTCGTATCCATTGGGATGGGTTCCCCTCTGTTTGTTTTGGCTCTGAGGCGTGGCCGGCACAGTTTCACAAGTTGCTGTAGGATGTCCCTGTCCACCCTGTAATGCTCTACTATCTCCAGATCATGTAGCCCCTGGTAGGTTACCCTGGATCTGAACACTCTCCTCCTCCTCTGGTGCCTGAGGTGGTCATGTGCATCATCCTCCACACTACCTTCAGTCTCCAACACATGCTGCTGGATCAAAGCAATGGCAGCCCCCAACATGTACATAATAAAAGTTCCCTGTCTGTATACAGCACTGATGCAGAGTGTATGGGAATACACAAATGTGTGTGAGGTGATTTCACACTTTATAGTATTGTGCTATGGATGCTGCTGATGTCAGTGGGTGTGCATGAGCTATTCCAGCTGCAGTGTGTCTTAGTTATGGGTTTTGCAATGAGTACTGCAAGTTTTGGGCCTTTACTGTGGAGATCTTCTTGCCTGCCTTGATTAATTTGTTGCCCTTTAATTCACATTTAGACCTGGATCCCTACCCATTATCAGGCATGCATCTACCTGCCATTTTTCTTATTTTGTACTTTCCCTACCCAGTCATGGCAAAATGTGCCTTGTAGCTGATATGCTGCAAATCGGCTTTGTTTTGCTTTGACACTTTATTGTTTTCTTTGCAGTATAGCCCCTCCCCCTTCCTGTTCTGCAGGTAGCTGCTTGCAGCCTTGTTTACTGTTGTCAATGGCCCACTGTAGGCTCCTAGGTGTTAATTATTCATTTGTACTCCAATTTCACTGCTGCAGCATTTCCTTAATTTTTTTCCTATATCCTTCCTGTTTCGACTGCAGTGCGTGCCTCTCATACCCGTTTACCAGATTTATGCCCATTTTCATCTCCGTTCACATGCATACTCAGTTACCTTGTGTACTTTCAGCTAATCATAGCTATGGCCAATTCGACACACCCCTATCCTGCAGATTTGCCTAGCTATGGGGCAAACCAGTTTAGCAATGCTCCAATGTGCTTACAGCAATGGTGACACATCCCTCTCTTGATGTCATCTTTATCTCAAGGGCACACCTCGGTGTTATAATGCTACACTGTCAGGTGCATCCTTACACCAGCGGGAAATCTGTGATTCACTATTACTCCTCTCATTTTGCATGGCATTGCCTACTAATTCCTAGCTACTGTACATAACACTGTCACTGCCCCTTAGCAACCCTTGCGCCATAGTATGGTGTAGTATGCCTGCCATTGACTATTATGGGGAAATCATGATATGTGTTTCATTGCGGTTTTATTCTACATTTTTATATATTCCTTGCGATCCCCTTTGCGCACCTCTGCCCTGCGCTTCCACATTGCGATAGTGTGACTATAAATATTAAATGTTAATTTTATATTTTGTACATTTTCTTTGTGCCAATGGCTATATATTTAGCCATTGGCATATATTAACAATATAATACATGTGTTTGGTCGGCTGTCATGGCTCCGATTTTATGTTTGCAAAAATGTAAACCATTTTCTGTGGTTTACATTTCTGCATGCTTACACTATGCCTGCACCACTTCCTGAATCGCTACATACCTTCATTTGCATGCTACACTGCTGCACATGGGGTAATTAGCATACAAGGTTCGGGAGTTGTGCAGGTGTAGCGTACGCAGGTACTGCACATGGAAACAGCTCGTATCTTAATCACTTGGCAGCCATATTTGGTGTTAGAACGCTGACTCTACGCCTGCACCTGGTCCAAGCTTCATGAATCCCGGAGTTAGTTTCTTTAAAATTTCACTTGAGTTGATGACCCATCATCCACTATCTATGAAATTATAGAAATAATTCGGAGAAACAGTAAATACAAGATTCTCCATTTTCAGCTGTATGCCATGGCATGTAACCTTGGGGACAAACCAGGAAGAACCCCACATGCAATTTTTCTTCATGCTTGAGGAAAGAAAGAAATCAAAGTGTTTTATCACATTTATTTTTAAAATGTTTTTAAAAAAGACGAATTTACACTTTTGGAAAAAAGTAAATTGCCTGCACAGTATAAGGCAAAATGAACCTATCTTATTTGGGAAGTATTTTTTTTTTTTGCTAGAACATAAGAGGATCAAGAGACTACAGATGTCATTAATCTTAAGTACACAGTGGAAGCCAGTGAATTTGTAGATTTCATCAGAATTATTTGGAAGAAGCAGAACAGCATAAGCAAAATAAATGATCAGTTAAAGAGAATGAGAATTGCTTATTTAACTTTGTAGAAGCCATACTTGTATTCTGAACCAGTGAACGCTTGAGTGTGCAACCTGAGACCATTACTATTGAGGATGAAGTGCGTAGAAGTAGGACTCTGCATGAAAAACTGATTAAAACAGACCAAAAATAAAATGTTAACTGCAGACAACCTCATGGTATCAAAATGCTGCCAGAAAACAAATGAGCAATCTGAAAAGCCTGTAGGCAGTATTCAGGGGCGTAACTACAATAGGCGAAGTGAGGCAATTGCCTCAGGGCGCCAAGCAGCAGGGGGCGCTTTGGGCCGACAGATGTTATCCGCCGGATTGTACTTTGCTTATTTAGTAAATGCCCATCATTCTGTGGTAAGAATCCCAGTCTGCAGCCCTCCCACCTAGAAAAAAAAAACAAGAAAAGAAATCCGTGAAACAAAAATTTCATTCAGACTGCCTTTATCGGCAGTCCAGCGACCTGTGCTGTAGGATACCCAGACATCTGTGCGGTCAACTACTGCACAGAACAGAGGAGCTCCAAACTGCTTCCCTTGCAGTCAGGGCCAATGAGGAGTGAGCTGAGAGCTCTCTCTCAGCTCTCAAGCAATTTTCACCGCGGGCGGCAGGTGTCGTCGGGGTTTCAGACATGGTCGGACAGTCGCTGGCTTAGTTTCTTTTGGCTGGATTATGAGGTTTGGGAGGGAACTCATGCTCTGCAGAGTGATATCCCTCTTGCATTTGGTTTATTTACACACAAGGGGAAACAAATGTAGAGACATGTTACTGCTACAGTTAACAAAAGTTGAAACCGAGATTTCTGGATGACTGAGAGAAAACATTACATCAGTGGCCAGCAGTTGTATTCAGTTCAGAAGGTGTTAAACCCAACCAAGGTAATTCTGTTACTGTTGTTGACTGAATGATGTCTCTTTTTATCAAATGTGATTTGACTGATTTAAAAAGCAAACGGGAACAGTTCTGTTAAGTGCTAGCTGATGAAGGAAGATTATTATTACCAATGTTTTGTAATCTGTCATATGCATACCTTACAAACACTGAAATATAATTCAATGAAATGGAACAGCTATTCAAAACAAGAGAAGAGCTTCAAGACAGGAATTAATTTGACTAAGCAAGTAAGTTAACAATAGATGTGCTGTAAATATAACAGAAGCATAAGTAATTTACTGAGCTTCCTGCAAAGCTTTTCAGTGACAGAATCTGCTCATACTGGTGTGTGATAGGTAACCACACTCCTCAAAAGCCAAGCAGCACCAGAGTTTGTAGCTGCAAGTTAGCATAATAGTCTCACTGCCATAGTGAGTCACTAAACAATGACAGAGTACACACATGTACCCTCTCAGGATGGTCTAGAATATTTTTTAAATGTTTTTAATTGGTCCCTTCTGGTGAATTTCCACTTTGTACCATTCAATATGTAGTTATGTATTATTTGCACATAGTTATCGCTTAATACATTTATTACATTTTATGCTTTATGGCTGTCAACTCAGCATTGTATAATGGCATTCGGATGTGGTATTTTATTATTGTCACAGAGTCATTGTTTTGTGTAGTTATAGTTTGTGTGTGAGAGTTATTGTATTCCTTGTGCTGAACTGAGTGCACTAGCCCCATGGAAAGGCACCACTGGGTATTTTGTTTGGTTTTACTGCATTATATATATATATATATATATATATATATATATATATATATATATATATATATTATATATATATATATATATGGATTCACTTTATAACCTCGAAATGCTGAAATAATAATTAAAGTTCGAGCTATAAAAGGAATCACAAAAAAACACCACACAACAACAGACAAAAAACACACCGAAACAACAACCACACTAACACTACACTACACATAACATACAACACAACAAACAACACTTTATAACCCTCGAAATGCTGGAAATATCGTCAGTATCTATCTCGACTAAACCGAACCGAATCCACAAAACACAAAAAAAACAAAACCGCATAAACCACATAACCGACACTGCACAACACTACTACAACAAACACAGCAACACATCACAACAAAAACAACACACATACACAACTCACACATACATAAGCAGGGGCTGCACCCCCCCTTTATATATATACTAAACTCCAGATCGCACACAAACAACAAAAAAAAGCTCACCACACACACACACACCCCTCCCACACACACACACTCACCTCAACAAACCCTTACAAAACACTCACTTACCTGACATAACACCTACATCCAAACACGCCACCACGCACAACAAAACACAACAAAAACATTACATAGCGCAACTTCATAACCGCTTTGATTTGACATTTTTCGACAAATTCATTATTATTATAACGTCGCTATTTTTTAACATTCGACTTATAGTTAGCCGAGATGGGTCCAGGATAGTTTGTTTTAGAATCCAACCATTCTGTATTATGACTTGGTGCATATATATAAAACTATATGATGAAGTCTCAAAATTCACTTATTTATTAATTAATTACTTAATTAATTACATTTGTTAACTGGGAAAGTCTGATGGGGCTAGGAGCCGTTTTAGTGGAGAAAAGCTCCAAAAGACAGTACAATTATATTGTTTTGAATATGAACAGCAGTATTCAGTCTACAGTATTGATTATGAACATTAAAAACACTCAATATAGTACAGAATTTAGGATAGGATAAAATATAGTATATACAAATTTCATATTGCATGTATAACATCACATTCACAAAGTAGTTTTATAATTAGACAAACACAAATAGATGTATAGAATTGTCAGACCCATATAGACCAAAATATAATAAATTTAAAAGCAAGCCACCCTGGTGGTCCACCAAAAATTAAATCTTCAGTAAAAGAAAAAACATATTGACCTTAAGCTGCCTTATTTATTTTACACAATATTAAGATATAAAACAAGTCTTTAATGCAACTATTAGTAGGAAGTTATAAAGCATTTTTTGTGCTACTATATGTGATTTCTTTGGCTTCAGTCATCTCGATTGCTTGGGTTCCCGGGGGGGGGGATGTTGGGGCACCTAGGAAAAGTTTGCCTCAGGGCGCTTCTAACGTAGTTACGCCACTGGCAGTATTAAGGTGACAGAATACAGTAATTTTAAATACAATTTTGCTACATTTAGTGGTCATTAGAGTGAATAAGTGCATATAACTAAGGCTATAAATGAGTAAAAGATGAAATTTGATGTTACAGCTTGTGAATTAAACACATCACAGTTATGTTTAAAGTGGATACTGGTACAAAATGAAAAAAAAAGCCTAAGTCTACTTATTAAATCAAAACAAAGCACTGTAATGTATCAGTTTAGATTTCACTTTCAAAATATTGCAAATAATCTGATATGTGCATACTACTGTGATATTTTGGTCACGAGTTAAAACTGAAAGGGCAAGTCTGGTTGAGATTTGTGTTGAAAAGGCAAAAAGTATAATCTATTCTTTCATATAGTCACTTTGCAAAGTCAGCAACAAAACATCTTGGGTGAAAAAAAATGAATGCAGCAGCTTAGATTTGATAAATAGAAATGATGTCATCCAGATGAACAAACTTTCTGTTGGAATGAATGATAAAAATGCTCTATGTAGCCAACACAGTGCAATCATATGATAATGAAAACATGCAAAAGCAAGTTGTGACACACAGTTGTGAGAATGTATATGAAAGATAAATCATTGGAAAATGAAACCATATCTTCTGCTTGAACAATTTTGCAGCTAATGCATATACAGTGGCAATAATATGGTATATGCAGAGGAATAATTTCAGAGAAAAAAAATGTGTTTTCAGATTTCTTACAAACAGCCCTCTGCTGCAAGGAAATGCAGTTAAATGTTACTGTCATTAGTACTTCATTAGCAGTACTGAAGCATAAGTCACATAATACAGAGCTTGGACTGAAAAAAATAGGAATGGTGTTCTTGAACAGCATGCTGTTAATTCTGAAGGCTTTGAATTTCCGCAAGCTGAGAACCAAGTCAAGATATCACTTGAAGCAGAAGCAGTGTTTGAAGTTTATTGTAGAGTGTCCATCATATGTAATGTTAAAGCTAAGCAAAAATGAAAGCTTACTGAGTCAATGTGAATACTGGTGTAAGAGATAAAACCAGTAGTCAAGCCATAAGAAAGTAAGAATATGTATTGATCTGTTAAACCTCAATAAGTGGATCAAGTAAGAAAATTACAAACGTCAAACTATTGAACGAATTGTAGCAATGATACCGAATGAGAAGTAGTTAGTAGATCAAGTTGGACAATGTTGGTTTCAAACATTGTATATGTGCTATCCCTCAAGTAGATACATATATTTAGGGCTACCTTTTGGGATCTACCTTTAAGGATCTCATTGGCTTCAGAGGTGTTCCACACAACTGTAATAAAAAGGAATGAAGACTAGAAGGAATAGATACTTTAATTGTTTACGTTCTACTATGGGGTTCTATGAACACAAAACATGACTACAATGACTAATGGACATGAATGTTATGCATGGGTAAGTCCATCACTATAGCTATAGAAAAGATGCTACAGTGGAATTAGACTTTGAGTAACAGTAAAGTATCTTTTTTCCCCAATATATTTATTAGAACTTTAATTTTTTGAAACTTTGATATTACAATTAAAGACTTCATAAACCATGTGGTGAGTATTAATAGAAACATATAACATCTTATATGCCCTTATACAATTTTCATATACTTAATACAATAAAAATAATACACACCAGTATAATAGGCAACTTCTAACTAAGATCCTTGATATGATTTATTTTCTTTGTTAATTAATTTATGGTTATTTGTAGATACTTGAGTTTATTGTACTATTTGGTGAAGGAGCATAGTCCAAAATTGTAAATAGTAGGAGCCCTGATTTTTGTTATTAATTATAAACTTGTGAGTTGTTATGTACTTAATTGCAGCTTATTTAATACCACCTCATGACATCTTTGATCTGTCAAGCCACTTTGTGAAATGTATAATTTAATCAGTGAAAAAAAGGGTAATTAAAACTTGTATTTTTTTGCTTTATTAAACCATGGGGAGGGATGTCTAAAACTGCAAATTCCCAAGACACAGTAGTTATCTCATAGCCTATTTTTTTCTAGACTGACTTTTAAAGAACAACATAATTTATATGAGCATTTACAGCTCCAAAAGATATGTAAAATATCAATTCTTTGGAATTTACAGAATGAAAAATTTGGTAAGGATATGAAGTAATATTTCTTTAGTTTATCTGGAATTAAATATGCATTATTTACTATCATTAACTATGTGTATATACGTTTTTTAATGAGGAATAATTTTAAGGATGGTTGAATTGATTGGGTTTTTTGATTATTTTGAATTGCGGAATTTAAACTAGTTCAATAGTTTGAATAGAGAATAGAATCTTGGTATTTGATAGATGCAATTAATTCATGCATGTTTGATAGCAGTTTTTACAAGGTGAATTTATTCCAAAACACCTTACACAGATTTATGATGTTGTCGTTAACCTTAGGGTCCTCTAAGAGGGTAAACATCATTACTTTTATTTGTCTCAATATGACCAGATAACTTTTAGGAAGGTTCAAAACATTGCTCAAACCACTAATTAAAATATTTATGTAAGTATAAATGTCCATTATAGGTCTTTCTTTGAGCAAATGATAGTTATGTAGGTTAAGCATTGAGTTGTTTTCTTTAAAGTTTGTATTAAGGTGAATTAATTGTAGGATTTAAACAAACATGTTAAGTTTAGGGAGTTGATTATTTTTATTAAATTAATAAATGCTTGTGGTAAGCTGAAGTACAGCATAGTTGAGAAAAGAAAGTCTAAGTTAAGCCTGTCAAAGGCCTTAAAATCTCATGCAAGTGTGAAAATTGAGTTGTTATATTGTTTAGAAAGTAGGATCAGAGTTCCTTGCCATGGCATACATTTCACATAACTGACTTGCCAGATCTTGTTCTTTAAATATTTATTTATTTTGATTTGTCCAATGTTCTCATTGCTGAGAAAGGGTAAAGCTTTAGGACTATATTTACAATTAATTATTTAATTGTACCAAATTTTAACCCAAGTAGAACTCTACTCCATCTTTGTTGGGCTATAATCAGATATTGCTATAATTCTACTAGAGTTGATTATATCATAATACAGTTAAAAGTCAGGAAGGCCCAAAACACCAAGCTTTTTAGGATAAGTCAGTTTCTGGTAACTAATTCAAACAGACATGGTCACCCATAAAAATTTAGATAAATTTGTGTTTATATTTTTAAAAAAATGCTTGGTATTATTATATTAGAAGCATTAAATTGAAATGGTAGCCTTTGTAATATGTTCATTTTGATGATAGCCACTTTTGATAGCAAAGGAATTTTTAATTTATTCCATCTGGGAATATCTTGTTCAATAGTTATCCATAGTTTCATTAAGTTGTTTTGGATGAACAAGCTTGAATCATGATAAAAGATATACCCAAATATTTCAGTGAGTCATTTAATTTAATTTCAGTCTCTGGAAGTTAGTTGATTAAATTATAATCTGGATTTAAAGAAAAAAAAACAGAGGATTTATTCAGATTTAGTTTATAATTAGAACATTTTCAAAATACCTCAATAGAATACAACATGTTTGATACGTCAGTATTGAGTAAGGTACAATACAGGTTTAAATCATCAACAAAGGCTGTTAGTACATTGTATTGTTTATTATGGAAATATAGTGAAAAGTTTTTTGTGTTATAAGAAGAAACAATATATATATATATATATATATATATATATAGAGAGAGAGAGAGAAATAATAAGTACAGAGATAATGGATAACCTTGTCTTGTTCCATTAATGAGTTTTGTTGGAGAGGAAGTCATTTTATTTATATGCAAAGTTATATTGGCATTTGCATAAATAATTTTTATTAAGTGAATAAATGCTTGTGGTAAATTGAAGTACAGCATAGTTGAGAAAAGAAAGTCTAAGTTAAGCCTGTCAAAGGCCTTAAAATCAAGTGCGAGTATGAAAATTGAGTTGTTATATTGTTTAGAAAGTAGGATCAGTGTATCAAAGGTTATTGTGTGGTCACATGTTTGTCTGCCTTGAAGAAAACCAGATTGGTTAGGCAAAATTATATTTGGGAATAAAGGTTTCAATCTGTTAGCCAACAGTGAGGCAACTATTGTAATGTTTATGTTAATAAGAGATCTTGGTCTGTAGAGTAGTGGTTTTTGCTATCAGAATTCACTTTGGGAACAGGGATTGTTACAGAATTTTTGAGATATAAGTCTGCAATACCAGTTACGTTTATATAATTTAACCACTGCAATAAAATGTTAGAGATTTTTTTGACTAAAAGTTTTATAGAAGTCTGCAGTGTAACCATCACGTCTAGGAGATTTACCTGGTTTGAGATTATTAATTACCTGTAAAATGACTTGCTGGGAAAATGTTACTATAAGGAAATCCTATTGACCTTGGCTAAGTTTTGAAAAATCTAATTGATTTAAAAAATGGTGTTTTCCTGTGATGTAAATTGCAAATTCTGTTTGCCATATGTCTTAGAGTATATTTGTTCAAAGATCTGAATAATTTCAGCATTAGTATGATAAGTTTTTTCTTGGTGCATCATTTTGGTTATTAAAGGAGAGACTTTATTGATGTTTATCATTCTCACTAAATCTCCGCTGTGGTGCAGCGGTAACGTTGTTGTCTCACAGCAAGAAAGTCTCCCATTCGATTCTTGGCTGGAGTGCGGGGAGTGCCTACTGTGTGCAGTCTGCATGTCCTCCCTGTGGTTGGGTGGGTGTTCGAAAGACATGCGTAAATGGGCGTGCCTTCATTGAAGGTTGAACGTCGAGCTGGCACCTCGGCATTCGTCAAAATCTACTGCCATTCATTAGCGGACCAGAGTTCCGCTGTGGCGACCCCTAACTGGGAAAAGCCAAAAGACAACAAAAGCAACATCATTCTCACTAAATGTTTTGATGGAATCTGTGTCCATTCAGAATATTTACTGTAGCTAACATTTTCATTTCATTAAATGATAATTGCTTAGTATAAAATAAGTAAAATTCTTTTTGAAGATGATTTATATCTTTTGCTGGGTTTGGGTTATAGTTTAGGCAGGTTTCCTCCTCATGTCTACAGATTTTTTCTTTTAATATATTTTCTTTTGAACTATAGATTATTTTATAGTATGATGCCTTATCATTAAGTATACCTCTGATCTGGGATTTGATGGTAACCCATTGTATTTCAAGAGGAATTTGAGAGTTTGAGGAGCTACACAGAAATTCATCACTTGACTCATTAATGTATTTAATAACATCTTCTTTTTTAAGTAATGTAGGATTTCAAAGTTTTTTCCTTCCTTAAAGCACTGAGGGTCCGTAACATGACCAGGTAAGTCACTGTGCATTTTGTTTAAGAATTCTGATTAGAGGATATGTAAGTTAAACTTTTCATGTATTTTGGATCTCAAATGCTTATGATCGAAACTAATTTAACTACAGTGATCCTGCTGATTTCATTGGAGCCATGCTGACATGGTGCTCAGAGGTCAGCTGCCTTTTTCCCTCCCCAACAGTGAAGTATATTTATGAAGTTTTCATATAAGAAACAGGAATAATTGTAGTGAAATTTATTAATGTTGCAAAAAGATGGTCTTTTCTTCAGTATAAGCCAGGGAAGTTTAGCATATTTGTGGTTATGTAAAGAAGAACCATTAATAAACTACAATAGCTGAAATCATATAAAGAGATGAGTTTGAGCTATGATTACTAAGTTATGTCTTCATGAAAGAAGGCTGGATGGCATCAGGCAGTTTCTGCCATTACTGAAGCCAAAATTTCCTTTTAGATGAATTGTCATTTGTATAATGATTGATATTAACGAGTGATAAAGTAATTATCTGTGGGCAGCTGCTTAATAAAGTGCTGAAGAAGCTACATGCCACATCTTGACATAACACACTCTAATGAAAAGGTGCTTTATATCATGTATTGCACACATTTTTTTATAATTATTAAGCAAACCGATCAATATTATGAAATGTGTGGCATTTAAAGAACATAAACCAAAAAAGTAAACACAATTCCACGCACAATTACTTCATTGCCATTGTTAAAAATGAGCATTGATCATTTTCAATGCAACAATCTTAATGTTTGGGCAGTTTGAACTATTGTCCCATTTGACAACATTTATTTAACTGCCATAATCATAACTTTGTTAACCAATATTTATTAATTACAATGGAAAGATAGTACAGCTGATTTTAATCATAGCATAAATATCTATGTAATGTTTAACAGGACAGTGTGTCTTCACTCATCCTGACCCAGTATGTAGTGTCCATACCTCCACTCGCTTACTTTACTTACGAAGCAGCTTCCTACCATTCATTTCATCTGCCACTTATTGAATTAAACATCCAACCAATAAGCAGTGTCCTTACCTTCACTCACTTATTTTATCTATCAAGCAGCCTCCAACTGCTTACTTTCCTTTTCCAACTGATTGAAATGAACATCCAACACCAGAGGGGGAACAGCAGAGGCAAGCCTGTCCCTCTTCTCCACCCACCAGTCTGACCAGGCTGTTCTCCCTCTCTCCTACCAAACATTCGAACAACCTAATCACAAAAAAAAAAAAGGGGGGGGGCAAATCTGTCTAAACCAAGCTGGATCTCTGCCATCAAGTCCAAAAGCCATGTCATATATAACCCCCAAAGCCAATTGACTAAATGGCTAAAATACCCCAATGATCCCTCTTCAGTACTAAAATAACAACCATAACTTTGTATAATGTCTGTATATTAACAAAATTTTCAGTTATTCCAACTACCAAGATAAACATTGTAATGAGTCCCAGGACATTACTTGCCAAATGCAACACCAGAACATTAAACCTAATGCCACATGAAACCACACAAGGGCAGTTACCTACCATCATGCTTAACTGTAGCCCTGTTTTCCTGCCCAATGTATATAATAAAGATCAAATGCAATTTCTTTTCCAAAATCAATTTAAAAGCAATCCTGCCATCACACCAACTATCCAGTATAAGCAGAAAAACAGAATGACCATCCTAACATTTACTGACCAATAAACCACCTTCTGAATGACTAAACTACATTAATAATAAAAATGCCACATAAACTGTAACCCCATGAACCTCTTTTTCCCAACATCAGCCCCTGCAATAAACCTATCTTGACAATAGCCAAAGTCTGTCAATTTTCACACTAACAACCTACCCTGAAGCTTCAAACCAATGAACCACTGACCAATATTTAGTATGTTCACTTGTCAGCCATGCAATTATAGTACTTGCAGCTAAATCCTCTTTGATCATCTGAACTGTCTTACCTTGCTCAAAAGCCTGACAAACAGCTAAATCTTTCCCACCAAACTCCTTCCCACAGGCTGCTACAACATAAGTTTACCAATTTGGCAAATGGCCTACCATATGCCTTCCTTATAAAAGGTGCCCCAAGTTCCTGCAACTCAGATTTAACCAATCTGGCAATGCTCTTCCATAAGCCCTCCATATAAAAGGTGCCCCAAACATCCATAGCAAACCTGCATTCCTAACGCAACCTGTCACTTTGTCTAGCAGCATGAACAACATAACCCATACCACTGCCATATTAAACAGATCAAATGAACCCTAATCCCAAACAACTCCCACTAAACCTCCTACTCCAGATTAAATTGAAACTCCAAATATTCAACCCTCCCCAATTGTCATTCCTTCCTTCCTGTTGCCCAACAAGCCACAAACCAACCCCCCAAATTATGCCCCCAGCCCAACACCTCCTGCCACATTTGTAAACAAATGCAAATCCCCATGAACAAACCTACCTGCAAAAAGCCATCACAAGGCACCACAATGGTAAACAATGCACTCACTTATTAACACTCCTCCAAATGCCGCAAGTAAACTGCCCAATATGCAACTTAAGGATATCAAAAACTGAACATCCTTAATCTGCTGCTTGTCCTTGGCTTTCCCCTCAAAGCTTTTCTTTCCTTGTGTTAACTTTGCATCTGATAAATAATTAAAACATCACCTACATCTGCAAAGAATCCCAAAATATTGACCTGCTTAAGCCTTCTAACTTCTGTGTAGTCAATGAAGCACCCATTTCCTCACATATCTCCAGAACACCTGCATATCTACAATGCTCATCAAACCCTACCTACTCTTAAGTCATGTATATACTGAACCACCTCTTATCAGCCCGGAGAACAAATCAAATGGCACATGTGTTGTCCGCTGTAAGGACCTTAACCTGGTACATGCCAGTAATAGTACCTGCTTGAGGGACAGATTTGTCTCCCAGAAAACACCATACCTTCAGACCAAACACCCACTTCATGCCAACCAGAACACCTCACTGGCCCTCTTCAAAACAAGGTGAATAACTGAATGGGTAACTGTAAATTCACCCCAGGGGTTCCACCCATGTACGCCTTGGACAAGGGCAATAGGCGCTGCAAATGGATATAAGGGTTGAACTAGGCTAACTTATAAGGGCCCTCGAGCCATTAGCCTAGGAACTTCCTATAGTCCTATGCTTTTTGAGACACCAGCCCCCCTGTGGGAACCCCATACTCTCCATAAACAATCCCCCCAAACCTACTTTACCATGCTCCCAAAATACCTTCCCCTCACATGCGCCCACACTACTCCAAACTGCACTAAATCTGATGTGCCTTAAAACCACAAAATAAAGTAAGATTACCTGCAATCTCATTGTGCACCACTCCAGCAACTGCAATATTCACCTCTACCAGAAGCCATTACCTTTAAAGTCCCCTTCCTTCAGGCTACTGGCTGTTGCTCACTCTGCACTCCCTCATCTGTGACATCATTGTGCACCACTCTAGTGACTGGGACATCCACTGCAACAGACTCCATCACCTTTCAAACCCATTTTCTTCAGGTCACCGACCAATGCCCACTCTACACTTCCCCACCTACAAAAGAAAGGAAAACTGTAAATTCACGGTACACACATAACGTAAACTTCTTATTGACAACATCAATAACTGCCAGGGGCCTACCCTGTTCATCAACAGCATGGCCACTAACCTAGCCCACAGCCCCCATCCCCAAGAGAGTGCAACCTTGGCAGCTTCACCCCTGTGCTGCTTTGCTCTACAAGTGTCTCTAATGCAACATGCACACCACAATGACAGTTAAGATGCCAAAAATAATGAATGAATACCTCCATAACATACCCATACCTCTTACATCCATTGACACAACTAGCATGTAGCAAATGACCAACTTCAAAGAAAGAAGTGTAGCGCATGGCTGTTTCATTAATCCAGTTGCCCAAACTCCCCAACTCCAAAATGTATACATTCTGTGAAAATCTGTACCCAGCTATGTTCCAGAACTTCCTGAAAGACATGAAGTACAAACTAAAATGTGTCATCGCCACCATACGTCTCAGTCTCTAGAGCAAAATCTGGACAAAGCCGTCTATCAAGGCAAGAAAAACTACATATTTGACTGAAATGCTGTGGATGATGTCTGTCCACTCACTCACTATCTTATATATCATATTTGACCTCTAGAGTGTCCCTACATATAAACTCAGGTATTAATGGAGTTTGAGGTAAGAGGCAGGGAAAGGAAATAGACAGTTTTTTTCTTCCATATCATGCATGCATGCATTCCCCTACAATTTAGATCACTGACACTCCTAATGCATGTTTGTAGAATGTGAGAGAAAAACAGAGCACCACGCGAAAAACCCCTAAAACCCATATGGACACTGAGAACAGGAGTGAGCGCCCACAGAAGATACAACTGCTGTAGTCCAAAGTATATAACATCATGCTGTGAGCAATTCTACCACTTGTGTCACTGTGCCATCCATGCCCATCTAGTATTAAGTAAAAGAAAAAAAAACACTTACACAGTCTGAAGGACACAAAATATCAGCTGTGTGATTCAAAATGGGGGCAATGTTAAATATTGCTCTTAAAAACGTAAAAAGCTTAGCAGGGTGTGGATTAGCATGAATTTTCTGAAGGCTCCCACAGAATGAAGTCTGAAACTCAAGACTGTCATTATTTCTAATGTCAATCGTCAATAATTTGCAGGAAAAACACAATTTTATGAAAAATGAACCAAGAGTATGAGACAAAATTCGGACATTTTGCAAAATTCTGTATAGATGAGATGTATGATTTACCAACCACTTCAATGCAACAAGCCAAAACCACCAATGTACTACTTTTTTAAAATCCCCAAGTGGACACCAGAAGTACCGTCACCAATATATTTGCTTGACCCCTTTAGAAAACATATTTGCCAGCCCCTAATCAATTAAACCCACCTCCGAACCTCTTAGCCAAAATTATGAACACAGCCCGACATAAAAGAAGGGAGGACAATAACACAGAAATTATCACATATTTTTAATCCTGCTCTTATAAACTTAGAAAGTGGTAGAATGACAGGCTTTGTGTTATTACACATTTTACTCACATGCACTGCATTGCTTGGGAAACCTGATTACTTTGTGGCCTCATCAAGTAAGGAAAATCAAAGTGTAAACCTTTGCCATACTGCTTCACATGTGTATAGGGTGTATGAACAGCCTTTTACTCTACCTACAATATTAAAACCAGAACATATTCCCACAGAAAACACATTATTAATTAGTAGGTTTTTTTTGTTTTGTTTTGCTTTGCACTGTGGCAAAAGCAAAGCTAGGGGAAAAGGTCTGCATTTTGAACACACAGTAGAAAGTGGGTACGAGGATAGAAACATTCCGCACAGTGATCCCAAAGGGGAACTGGCTAACTGGTTTTGCATTTAACAAGTAGCGGTGTGTTTATGGTCGTCACTATCATTGCTACTCCTATGAAGATGTTGAAAATCAGCATCTGCCTCACACCAAACATTAGTCATAAAATGAAGACAGACCTCAGATCTTTGGATGAACAGTATTGATGCCATCCATCTATGTGAATGGCTATGGAATCCATATAATGATTTAATGCCACCCAATGCAGGCCTGGTTAATGGCTGCTATATAGATTGTGTAGCCCAAGAATAGGCATTTGTGGTTCAGCCGAAGCACTCTCACATCACTGAAAAAGCTACTGTATATCTGCCACCACCAGTAAACAATATAGATGACCTACCACCCGAGGATCCTTCTCCCACCTACCTCATGGGCCAAAGGGAGCTAAAGGTGGAAAACGGATAATAACTTGAACAAGTAATGATGATGTGTAAGCACTGAGGATGGTCCACTACCCCATGCAGTAAGCACACCATTATCCATGAACCGCAATTTGCCGAGCCGCTCTGCATACAATACTCGAGTGTGCTTCAATGCATGTGAACACCATGGGGCACTGTTAGCCTTCGACTATACACCCATATCCTTTTAGAGAGAGAAACAGAAGGGGGGGGGTCAACTTTTAAGTGTTGCTTTCAACTTAGAAAGTAAGTTGACAGAATAACAGGGACATCTGGACAGTTGAGAGGTATGCTCTAAATCACACATCCAGTACAATTGCTCATGCACAGCAACAACTACTGCACGCTGCCACTTCCCAACCCATGAAAGAACCTGTGAAACTGTTCCAATCGGCAAAATATACAACTTAAATGAGAAGATACCTCAGCCAGATGGCCTACAAATCCCTAATGCACCCAAACTTGTCTACCACAACCACCAATGCTGAAAAAGAATCTCACTAACACAGTGCCACCACAGCCAAAACACCTCATTCTCTCTAGCCCCACATGCCTCCTTTTCCAATTCCTGACTAAAAGTAGTCCAAGGCCTACCTGCAACACAGTACCTACAGGTCATCATGGCATAATACTTGCAGTAGCATAGCAAATTCACACCACAATTTGATTCCCTACCCAGTTACACTTGCATAAACCCCTTAAGCCCTTCCCTACCCTTACCTCATTTCCTCTCAATCATCCTTCATTCCCATTTACTCTTTCATCCCCTTATCCTCTTAACTCCCACAAATGTATTTATCTAACCCGCTTCTAAAGATGTCCCTGGACAAACTTGTTTGTTACCAACCTCATTTATTCTAAGTATCTTGAGGTTGTACAATTAAAAGGTAATGCGACACAATTTGTGATAATGACTCTGACGTACGTCTCCTTTGTATGGAATATCACAGCATATAGTCTCTAATACTGTTCATGTTTTTTCAAGCAGGAATTCTAGTTTTTTCTAAATTGTTGGAATTCACATAAGTAACTCTGTCCTCGGAGCTCTTAGTCAAATATTTAAGTATTCAAGTAGTCAAGTAGAGAGAATAATCTATACAATGAAGAATATCCTGAAAATATATGACTATTTGGATCCGACAGACTGTTATGTATCTTTGCTAGTGTACTAAACTGCACTTCTGCAAAAAATGTAATGTTTGCCAACACAACTTTTACAGACTATGAGATTAAGATAAAAACTTCCTACATTATTTTCATTAGTTTATCTGGAGACTACACTGACTTTTAGCATCATTACAGAGGATTCACTTAAAACAAAAAAATGTTTTACACTATAACTACAAAAACCTACTTTGCAGGAAGGAGGGAAGTTAAGGATGGCTCAAAGTTTTAATCTAGCCCTGGATTTACTAATCTTCCATGCAGGACTAGCTTAGTCCTGCACGGAAGCGGCCATTTAGGAGCAGGATGGCAGCATGCCATGCATGTTAATGAAGGCGCACTGCCTGAGCTCCTAATCTTACATGGAGTATGTAAGAGTGAAGGGGACGTGTCTGAGAGCAGAGCTTTCAGAATATACACATCCCCACAATGAAGAACAGCAGAAAGGCCAAAGGAATGAGTGAAACCGCTCATAGGTGTCCGCATACCCACAGCAACATCCCCCCACATGTACAACAGCAATAGTAAAGTAATGTCTTTTGGCTTTTCCCGGTTAGGGGTCACCACAGAGGAACTCCAGTCCACTTATGACTGGCAGTAGATTTTTACAGTGCTAAGGTGCCAGCCTGATGCTCAACCTTCAATGAAGGCACACCCATTCATGCACGCACCTACATGTCTTTAAATGTCACTTGACTGTGGGGAGGACATGCAGACTCCACACAGAAGGCACTCCAGTTGAGAATCAAACTGGAGAATCTCTTGCTGTGAGGTGACAATGCTAACTGCTGCACCTCCTCAGCAGACACAACAGCAATATTAACTACTACAGTTAGCTTTAATCGGATTCATAATTAAAAAAAAAAGGGTTTGTTTATTTAGTTTGTATTTACAACAGCAATAGTAAATACAAACCAAATAAACCCATTTTTTTATTATGAATCCAATTAAAGCTAACCATAGGTGTGCGGGTTTGCCCATCGCTTAGCTATGGTTAATGCAGCTTAAATGGTTGAAGAGGATAACAAGGAAGATATGGGCAAATGAAGCAGTATAGCAATAGTGTAGTGGGCAGAGCATTTGCCTATGAACAGGCATTCCTGATTCAAGTCCCACTGCAGCACATTACATTTTCCATGTCAAATCATGTTATGTCCAATATTTTAGTTGCATAACCTACTAAATAACATATATTTGTGCACTGGAGTACTGCATTAAATGCAGATGTGAGGTGTCAATGGCATAATGTTGCAAAGTCCACAGATAATCACATGTGCCTCATACAGTATATGTACACAGGAATCATGGATACAAATGGAAGGTAAAATGTGTAATGAATGATAACCCCATACAGCTTCCAAATCCCTCTCCTTCCCAAGAACCATTAGACATTACTTTCTAAATCAGTGCAGTTGTAAGTGGGAGTAGGCACTGGTAAGCAAGTGTATGCACCAATAAGCAGTAGCAAGCACATTTAAGCACTAGTAAGTGAGTTTAAGCCCGTTTGCATGGTAGTAAGCAATGTGCACACAGGTTAAGCAATATTGAAGCTAACTCTCTGTAAGCACTGCTTACCCTCTTGCAAACTCACGCAAACCAAGTTACAGCTGCTCAAAGGTGCCTTAATCACTCTGTATTCAATGGTCCTTGTTCTGCCCAGCAACAAAATAAACAGCCTTGCAGGACTTGAATCCAGGACCCTATACACTATTGTCACAGTAGTTAAGCACCAAACCATCACAGCAATAAAGAAGAATGAAGTATCACCAAACAAATCCTCAATATAGTAAAATAATTCTGAACCTGTGAAAGGAATCAGTATACAGTCATATGCTCTATAACCCACTACATAACATAAATATGTGAACTGGAGTACAGCAGTAAGCCAAGATGTGAGGTGTAATTGTAATAGAGTGTTGAAGTCCTCAATACAACACAAGGACCCCATACAGTGTACATACACATGAATCATACATATCACACATATATATATATATTACTCTAAAGCCTGGCACTTGCTCACTAAAGCAATTATGTAAGTCAGCACTAACAAACTAAAAGCACTACACCCTCACAAACTCCCCTTGAGTACCTTGTTCCCCATTGGCCTTTTTTTCAATTATAAAGGAATTCCCAATACTATTCTAGCATGTCCAAAGGTCAGTTGTCAATCTCCTCTCTGGTCCAGATGGTGAATCTGGGAATCTTGAGGCAATGTTACAACTGCCTCATGTACACAGACAACCCTCTCCTCCTCCCAACAAATTCCAACACATGTGAGAGATGCAAACATATAGCCAAACTGGAGGCTAAGCTCTCTCAACTCAGTACTGGTGTAACCAGTCAGGAGGAGAAGGAAACCACACTCATTACAATTCCAGTCTCACATAAACCTACCAGGAAAGCAAACCAAACACATAAACACACAAAAACATACTCGGAGGCTCGAAATAAAAATCTGCCTAAGCAGCAGAGACCTCCAAAGCAGACACCCAACCAACCGCTACCCCAAAACAAAACACGTGCAACACATAGCTCACAAAGCCAGTGTGCCAAACAGTCACAGCCCTTAAGGCTAAACAACACACCTGATACACTTGTAATAGGTGACTCTATCATCAGGCACACTGACGTCCCGCTCACCAGGCTGAACAAGGAGAAGGTCACGGTGAGCTGCCTGTCGGGCGCTAGGATCCGCCACATAACACAAGCACTCAGGTCACTCCAAGGCAAGTACAGATATTACTAAATCATTGTCCATGCTGGTGTGAATGAGCTGAGATGTACCTCCCTGGACTACATGAAAAGAGACATAGATGAGCTCTCTGAGCATGTAGCCCAGGCCGGTATGACCCTGACCTTGATTAGCATCTTACCCTCACCAAGAATGAAGCCACAATATGAAGACAAGATGATCAATTTCAACAATTGGCTTAAGTATTGGTGTCATTCAAAGGGGATCCAATGCCTGTCATGCTGGGATGACATGCTCGACAAGCCACAATGCTTCGCTAGGGACGGCTTGCACCTGTCACCCCTGGGCTTTCAGATATTGGAAAAGGCTCTTGCCACCCCCATAGTGTCTTTTTTAGGCAGGGCTCAAAAGACAAACCCACCTCCATAGGTATCACAAGGGATAAGAAACTAAGGGTAATGCTACTCAATGCCAGAAGTCTAAACCTCAAGATGCATGCACTCGAAACTCTCCTTAGCATGGAGAACATCGATATCTGTGCAGTGACAGAAACCTGGTTCAAGGCTCCCGAGAGCACCCCAGCACTACCAGGTTATACCTCATACCATGCTTTTCGGCCCCAAAACTTGGACCGAACCACAAAAGGAGGGGGAGTATCAATATTCGTCAAAGATACCAACACCTCCAGGTTGGTGGCACAGCACGAAGCATCAGAGACTATCCATGTGCAACTAACAGTGGGTAAAACTGCCTTCCAGTTTATAGCCTGCTACAGATCACCCTCCCAAACCCAGGAACCCCACTCGGCCTTTCTGAGAACACTGGAAAATATGAAGGTCTCTCCAAACACCATTATATTGGGCAACTTCAACTACCCAAACATAGACTGGGAGCATTACTCTAGTTCCAAGACCCTAGCCCAAAGGTTCCTAGAATTTATAAACTCAAATGCTATGGAACAACTTGTTACCACTCCCACAAGAGGGGAAAACATAGTGGACCTGATCATCACCAACATGGGGGCTCTATGTTCAAGACCAGAAGTGTATCCCTCACTGGTAAGATCAGACCATAAACTAATCTCTCTGGATATTCACATCCCGACCCCACCCCATGCCCAGAAAACCACAGTGAAAAACTTCTCTAAAGCAACTTTCACACTCCTCAAAACCGAGGTGGAATCATTCAAAGCCCCCGGACCTGTGTAAAATACGGCCCAGACCGCAGAATCCTTTATAAACGCATTCTATGAACACATTCAGGAATGCTTGGATCATGCAATCCCAAATAAAACCAAGATCCAGTCCTCCAAAGGCAGGCGTCCTGTCTGGTGGACCCCAGCCATAAACAAACTATACAATAGAAAGAGGAAGCTACTACATAATAGAGCAAAATCCCAAAAAGGGAAGGCATCTCTGATCAGTATTAGCAAAAAACTACAGGCACTCATAAAATCGTCTAAGGCCAGCTTCGAGAGAAAAATTGCACAGGACACTAAGGATAATCACAAGGCTTTCTTTAGTTATGTTAGGAACCTGGGTGGGAATTCCAAGATATGCTCAGAATTAATCCAAAATGATAAAAAATACACCGAACCCACAGACATTGCCAACATCCTAGCTGACAGGTTCAGCGCAAACTTCTCCCCCCCTCCCCACCAAAAGGGAAAATATCTATCCCAGCAGAGAGCTGCCCCCCTGACATCTCAGATGCTCAGGTAAGAGTCACCCTCTCCAAAGCAAAAAACACAGCATCAATGGGACCAGACGGTGTCCCGGGCTGCGTCCTACATGAACTCCAAGAAGAGCTAAACCCAAACATAAAACTGCTGTTCGGTCTCAGCCTTACTACAGGATATTTACCCAAAGAGTGGCGTACAGCAACAGTGGTCCCTCTCCAAAAAGGTGGTGCCTCAACGGATCCTGGAAACTATCGCCCCATAAGCCTGACTAGCTTGGTCTGCAAAGCTATGAAAAGGATAATCATGGACCTCATAAATAAAGATATTGGGGACCTACAGACACTGGATCCTACCCAGTTCAGCTTTGTTAAGGGCAGATCCTGCCTCTTAAACCTGGTCGATTTCTTTGAAACAGTCACCAAGTCCACTGACAAGGGGAAGGTGGTCCACACAGCCTACCTGGACCTCACAAAAGCTTTCAATACAATACCCCACTCGGGCATTATAGATAAGCTCACCAGCTTAAATATAAACCCCTATGTCACTAGATGGGTTGCAAACTGGCTCAAGGACAGAACCCACATGGTTAGAATTGCTGGAGCCATGTCAGACTCCAAACCAGTTACAAGTGGCATCCCACAAGGCTCAGTCCTGGGACCTCTCTTGTTCGGTATATATTTCTCGGAGGTACAGGCCAAAACGGAAGGACTGTGGCTGACCAAGTTCGCAGATGACTGCAAACTAGGCACCATAATCGACTCTCCAGCTGACACAAGCATCCTCCAAAAGGGCCTCTTAGAAACAGACAACTGATGCCAGAGCCATGGCCTCAAGCTAAACGCCAAAAAGTGTATAGTCATCCCCTTTGGCAAAAACAAAGTGCCCACAGATTACCACATAGGTGGTAATCCATTCAGTACAGAAGAAGTAATTACGGACCTCGGGACCCAAGTTGATAGCAATCTCTCTTTTGAAAACCACGTGGCCAAAGTGGTTAGAAAAACATTTTATATAGCCCACCTAATCATGAAGGGATTCACATCTAGATCAGGGGAGGTCATCGTGCCTCTTTACTCATCCCTCATCAGGCCCATAATTGAGTACAATGCCCCTTTTGGGATGTACCTTACCAGACACCTGCAGCAACTGGAAAGACCCCAAAAGTACCTCACCAAGGGGATCAAAGGGCTCAAAAAGATGCCATATGCTGCCTGGTTAAAGAAACTCCAGCTCTACTCAGTGGTGTACCGCCTGCTCAGAGGCGATCTGTGTCTGACGTATAAAGCCATGTCCAACCCAGAATTAAAAGACATACTGCACCTCAGAAAATCCAAATCCCATCGAGCTACACGCTTGAGAGACTTGAACCTCAGCACTAAAATAAATAGGACATGCTGGAGGGACAGATTCATAACCCAGAGGCTCCCTTCACTCTGGAATATAATCCCAGTCCAGGTTAGGCAGAGTCCCTCATTGACTCTTTTCAAGAGGAATCTTGATGAGTGGATGGGAGATCGTAGGTTTACCCCGGGTATCACTTCTGTGTCACTGTTAGACAGAGGCACAGTATACTAACCTCGAAAAAGGGCATAGCAAAATTCATTTAAAATGGGTGGCGAAAGCCAAACACACTCTGGCTAGGCTTATGAATGCCCTAGGGCAGATAGCCTAGTATGAACCTATGAACCTATATGTATAAATAAATAAATAAATATATATATATATATATATATATATATATATATATATATATAAGATGTAATGAATAATACATCAATGCCAAAAAGAAAATATAATGCAAAGTCTATTGTAAGCAATGCTAAGCATTGCACAGGCCAGCTTAGGAGGTGTAAGCAATGTGTAGGCCAGTTAACTGAATTTGCCCAATGGTATACCCCTTTAAACAATGCCAACCTTAGGTAAGCAGGTTTGCCCATAGCTTAGCCTTTTCAAAACTGGCCAATGACAGCAAATTGTGGGAAATCGGCCCTACTTAAACCCAACGGGCAGGAATACATCTCATAACTGGTTGTAGCTTCCCCTTGCAGGCACCGTGGCAGAAAGCGGAGAGGGTGTGTGCTTCCAGGCGCAGCGCTGGGGCACCAGGAGTCCAGAGTCATGGTAGGATTTCTTGTCAAAGACTATGAGCAGAGACTGCTGCAGGGCCAGTACCAGGGTTCCCAATATAAGGCAAAAGTCTGGGGCCATCTCACCTGTGACCTCACCAGTGCCACTAGCATACCCTGAACTGGTGAGCAGGTCGGGCATCACTATGCTGACCTGAAGCAGCATAAGGAGGACCTCTTGGAGCAGTGGATCCCAGTGGCTAGAACAGCAGGGGCTGTCCCAGCTGTGTGTAAGCATCACTCCACTATGTGTGTAATAATTGCCAGCTCATGTATATCATGGATAGATATGGCTAAATATTCCTCTTATGTCCTTCACAGCTGCAAGTGAGTGGGCCATGAACCAGGAAGCCTATGGCTGTCACTTGGAGAGGTTGTGACATGAGGCAGGTTAGCAATACTCTTGCATGTACTGTTATAGGAAATAAATCTAAAAGTATTAGTAAATTAATTCCCAGTATAAAACTTGTATTGTTTAAGGCAAGTACTGCATACACCAGAGAATATGGCAGGAAGAGTCTCATATAGTTTGTATGTAAATAAAAGCATAATTGCCTGACAATAAAGGTCTAACTGCTGGACTGCATGTGTATACTCTGATATCATATGGTAATGTAGATTTGCAATCATGTAATAGTACTGTTGTATTAAGCACTGTTACCCACACTGTGCACCATATATAGAATGTGTAGGAATGCCTTTATATGACCTGTATAATCCCCACAGGTCATTTAGTACAACTGAAAGACACATGGGCAGAAAACAGTGAAAAAGTAGACAACAAAATCCAAATACCACATGCAACTGAGAGGTCAACTCTTTCATTTTTATCAGATACAGCCATGGTTCCAATCCTAGCAGTGGTAGTAGTCTGCATATAGAATCATACACCACAACTGTACAGATATGTCCAGAATGTCCAGTAAAGTGGCCCATATCTGTTGCTTGTCAACCTGTCCCATTGGAAAATCAGTGGGATGATCCCAGATGTATAGGCAGCAAACAGGAAATACAACCGATTGACACACATCTATGAGAACAAAGCTGGCACACTAGCAACTCCCCAAAACCTTATTAGAGTATGAAGCATGTATGTCCCATATATATATATAAATATATATAAACATGCATACATACATATGCATACGTCTATAGATATATATGTCTATATCTATATGCATATATATACATATATATATATATATATATATATATATATATATATATATATATATATATATATATATATATATATATATATGCAGAGAAACACACCCTGGAGCTAAGAAACAATATGATAACTGCTGGTATGCTGTTATAAAAGTCAAGAGGGTGTTGGGGTGCTGTATAACAAAGCTATGCCACCAAACACGTAGCCGTAATATTAAAACGTCTGTGGCAGTTAATTCAGCACTAAATTTAGTACTGCGACTACAAGTAGCTCTTCCACTCACCAAACTGCTTCAGCGTAACTTCACCAGCTTCCAGAAAACACGCTGACGAACGTTCCGAAGCAAAACAGTATCTGCGTTATATAACCAACTCCCCCAAGCAAGTTGACGAACAAACAAGGATATATTGTTCAAATTGTGGTAGTTCAGCCAACTACCAGCTCCAAAAGACTCGTGGAAATAATCCGCTGCAAATGTCCAAGGTTCCAAACATTAACTGAGACACAACCCTTCGGTCCAATCCTCGTACTCAACAAAAGGTATAATACACATCCAAACAGTAGCCGAAATAATAAAATATAACAATTTTATTTGTGAGCGCTTTCGCAGGCACTCCACCTGCTTCTTCAGACAAACAGATATAATTAGTTTAAAACAGTTTAAATATGTTAAGAATATTTTAAAACAGACTTTCATCCAATCCTAAACATGGTGCTAATACATGTGACTTCCACTCAAGCTTGTCCGCAAACATGCTATTTGCATTTAAAATGACAGCCTCAACACCAGTAGCTCACTTCAGGAGCATCACATGCTTAGAGTAATAGAGCATAAATATAATAATATACAAATTGTGTGTACAAAGACATATGGAGAATATATAAAAACGACAACCTAGCTAAATGAGCGCATGCATAGGACACTTCCCATAAACATTAGAAGCGCAGCAAATATATAATGAATAAAAATAAAATGTATGTGAAAGCAACGCTTTTAAGAAATCCCATAAATGCAACACTTGGAAACAAATAAAAATAACATAATACAAACAAAGCAATGAGTATTATAAATAATGTTAGAAAATTTTAAAATGATAATAATAACACTAATAATTTAGACGAAAAAAATCAATGATAATAGTAATAATGATAATATTAATAATGATAATAAAACTCTCATATAACTAGCTTACATGAAAATGTCTCTAAAGGTTGTAACCATACAACCAAATTCATCCAGATATGTATGACTGCTAAATTCAGTCCTATATAACTAGTCCTAAATAACTAACATAATAAAACATCGACGTACTAACAAACTGATAAGTGTTAATACCTCGCTAAGTGCAAATAGTGCAAATAATTACTAACTACTTGTAAATACATTTCCAGAGAGGCAAATTAATGTCACTAACTCTGTGTATACTCTATATTTCGATCTCTGACTCAGAGAATAAATCACTGATGTAATAATACACATTGGTGACCAAACGCAAGATATGCAAACACTATCTATGACTTCCAAATAATCATATGTCTATACTGAACGAAGTCATAGATGCATCAATGTATATTGATCAAGGAATATATGTAACTGAACTACAGAAAGGAAGTATGTATTGTGATAAAACAATATCAGTTGAGATTGGACCAATACATATTAATGGAATCATGAATGTTATAATGTGGTTATAACCATTATTAAAGGCAGATGAAAACAGATGAAAACATCTAGCAACTGAGTGACTCATAGATTACTGCACTGTAACCACTAAACAATGATGGACGGACGGTCTATCTAATAGACCTGCCCTTAAGATGTGGTTTGATGGACAATACTTCATTCAAACCTTTCTCTCTATGGGCAGCTAGCCTACATATCCACTTCAACTCAGCTTGTTCTGTGGTATTTAACATGTCCCCTAATCTCCGTCCCACTGGAATCACTTGTAGTACTTGAAACAAGAAGGTGTGTTGTCTACCTTCCCTTAAGGTATGTTTCGCCAAAGCACTATATTCCTGCTGTCTATTCAGACAATACCCATGGTCTCTGATTCTTTCCCTTAATGTTCTATTGGTTTTCCCTACATAGAACGAATAACAATGCACACAGTGAGCTACATATATAACATTTTTAGTGTTGCAGTCACTGTTGCAGTGTATTGTCCAAAGATGGTTCGTGGTGGGATGTCTGAAATAGTGTGATTCATCAATGTATCTACATTGCAGGCATCTACCACACTGACTAGTCCTCTCCAACCCTGTCCTTAGTACAGGTGTTATCATTTGATTACCACATAATATTCTCTTCAAGCTGTACATGTTGCTATAAGTAAATGATGGAATACTTCCCACTAAATTGGCTATTCGATTATCAACAGTTAGTATATTCCAGTGTCTCTCTACTGATTGTTGGATCACATTGAGTCCCTTACCAAAAGGTAGGATAATATCTAGTGTGCATGCTTTGATGGTACTGTTTGAATATGTTCCTAGGCGAGTGTCCTGAGAAAAGTATGGTCTAGCTCTACTCTCTCTCAATGTGCTCATCTGCCTATATACTCTGTCTATCTCATCTAATGTATAGCCCCTGGTGCTAAGTCCTTCTTTAAGTGTAGATAATCCTATATTATAGTCCTCTGTCCTGGTAGAAAGTCTTGAAACACGCATAGCTTGTCCTTTGATAATATTGTCAAAGATATGTGGATGGTGCATGCTAGACCTATGAAGGAAAGATGGTTTATAACAAGTTTTCCTATAGATCCTAGTATTTATACCATCTCCTGACTTAAAGACTGTAACGTCTAAAAAGTCTATACTATCTAAAGACCAATCCATGGTGAATTTCAAAAATGAATTTCTCAAATTAAGTTCACTATGAAAGTTTAGGAGCTCTTCATGTGTTCCCTTCCAAAGAAAAAAGAGATCATCTACAAATCTCTTGTAGAAATAAATATGTGGATCTCTAATGATATGGGTATCCTCAAAGGTCGCCATGACTAAGTTAGCATAGCTGTTGGCACAGCTAGTGCCCATGGCGACCCCTTTTGTTTGTTTATAGTAAACTCCATCATAGAGGAAAACGTTTTCAAGGACCAGCTCCATCAACAATAGTATAAGATCAATCTTACTAGTGGAGAAGTCAGAATTTCTTACTAGATATAACTGCAAAAAATGTATACCTTCATTGTTCGGTATACAGGTAAATAAGGACTTCACGTCCATTGTAACTAGGATAATATCACTTATCTCATTGGGTTCTAAGCCAATGGAAGCAATGTACAGTTCCCTTAAAAACTGCTCAGTGTCTTGCAAGATACATCTGGATGACCTAACAACCTCTTTAAGTTCTTTATCTAGAAAGATGGAAATAGGCTCAGTGAGCCAACCTGAGCCTGCTACAATAGGTCTAAATTCAGGTTCGGTCAAATTTTTGTGTATCTTGGGTAGCCCTGAGATAGTGGGAATTAATGGAAACTGTACTTGCATGTACGTATATACTTCCTCCAAAAGACTTCCTGTCTGCTTGCATTCAAACAGCGTCCTATCTATTGCCTCTTTCATATCATAGACACAATCAATAGTAATCTGCATATATGCATCTGTATTGAGCATTTTGCACATCTCTGAATGATAATACTGTGTGTCTAATACCACAATAGGACCTCCTTTGTCAGCAGGCCTTATTGTGATACTGGAATTATTCCTTAAATTCTGCAATGCCTCATTTTGGGACTTAGTTAAATTGCTGTCCAAATCATTGAACTGTAAACCTGAGGAGTTGTATAAGTCCTTCTCAACAGCTTTAATGAATATGTCTACATTACTATTCATAGGTGGTGTATATGTGCTCTTTTTCTTAAGTGGCTGACTAACATTCTCACTGCCATTATTAAAGAGCAGCTTTAAACAGATATTTCTGGCAAAGAGCCTCAAGGCTATGACAAGTTGGCTAATGTCAATCTTGGTGGTAGGAATGAAAGACATTCCTTTATTCAGTACTTCAATCTCTGATGTAGATAGTGAATAACTGGATATGTTATGCACTAAATGACTCAGTTCCAAAAATTCTGCAGTGTTTGTTGGTGCCCTAAAGGGGGGTCTTTCCTCTTCGCCCCTCTTATATTGTCGTTCTCTATCGACCTCTTTCTGTTTAATCTGATGGGAAAAGGAATGTCAGTAGGGTTGTGTATCTCAACCCTATCAAGCTGGATTTTCCGTCTGACAGCTCCAGCCAGGGTATTATTATTGGTCAAAGAAGACAAATTAGTTGTAGATGGCACGGTCACTTCTCCTCCTTCATTGGGCGTGGTGTATAGCGAGGAGGTACGACTCTCAATAGGTGACTCAATCACATCCTCTATGCCTGATGCATTGTCACCATTGTTACCTGAATTAACTGTGCTGGCACTCTCCATACCTAAACTGGGTGGATGACAATCACCTCCGGTGGAGTTAGTGGTGACATCAGTAGTGGCAGCATTTACTGAATGTATAGCAATTAGAGATTCATTATTGCTATTGTTGTTAATCAATGCCAATCCCCTCACTGGTGGTCCCTCGGTTCTCCTAGCTGGCCCCCGATGATCCCCTCTTGGAGCTACAGTTCGAGGCCATACAAAGACATGTTGTTGAGCAAAATCCTTCATGTCTCTGCTCATTTTATTGCGTTTGGTATTCAACAAATTGGCCTCATATCGACCAATACGCTCTAATAAATCATGTACATATAGATCTGAGGAACTTTCACCCATTGCCGTTACCAGGCGTTCTTGATGATTGATTATGCTGCTTTTGCATTCTGCTTCAATAGGCATAAAGAAGTCTATTAGAAGATGCATATATGCCCTACTAGCATCTAGATTTATTTGTTGCCATTTACGTAGCAATGCTGGATACAAATTGCCATAAGTGGGCATGTTGAGGACACGCAGTCCCCTTGGAACAATGTCTTTAGCAAGAGATGCCTCCATATGATGCCTCTGTGCTTGGAGGCGTACGAGCTTATAAAGATCATTCTCCAAATCTCTTTTGATTGATTTGATCAACGCTTCATCAGTCAAGGAGGTCTCAACACTGCCAGCATCCACTTTGCCATCAAAATTAACCAAGGGATTACCCTTGTCCTCAATGAAATTCATGAACCTATTACCAAATGAATTGATGCTGCCTATCGCACTAGGCCGATTCTCAGCTCCTTCCATTCCCTTATGAATTATACAAACCACCCTAACGTAGACCAAAAATATGCAGAGAAACACACCCTGGAGCTAAGAAACAATATGATAACTGCTGGTATGCTGTTATAAAAGTCAAGAGGGTGTTGGGGTGCTGTATAACAAAGCTATGCCACCAAACACGTAGCCGTAATATTAAAACGTCTGTGGCAGTTAATTCAGCACTAAATTTAGTACTGCGACTACAAGTAGCTCTTCCACTCACCAAACTGCTTCAGCGTAACTTCACCAGCTTCCAGAAAACACGCTGACGAACGTTCCGAAGCAAAACAGTATCTGCGTTATATAACCAACTCCCCCAAGCAAGTTGACGAACAAACAAGGATATATTGTTCAAATTGTGGTAGTTCAGCCAACTACCAGCTCCAAAAGACTCGTGGAAATAATCCGCTGCAAATGTCCAAGGTTCCAAACATTAACTGAGACACAACCCTTCGGTCCAATCCTCGTACTCAACAAAAGGTATAATACACATCCAAACAGTAGCCGAAATAATAAAATATAACAATTTTATTTGAGCTTCTTCGAGCACTCCACCTGCTTCTTCAGACAAACAGATATAATTAGTTTAAAACAGTTTAAATATGTTAAGAATATTTTAAAACAGACTTTCATCCAATCCTAAACATGGTGCTAATACATGTGACTTCCACTCAAGCTTGTCCGCAAGCATGCTATTTGCATTTAAAATGACAGCCTCAACACCAGTAGCTCACTTCAGGAGCATCACATGCTTAGAGTAATAGAGCATAAATATAATAATATACAAATTGTGTGTACAAAGACATATGGAGAATATATAAAAACGACAACCTAGCTAAATGAGCGCATGCATAGGACACTTCCCATAAACATTAGAAGCGCAGCAAATATATAATGAATAAAAATAAAATGTATGTGAAAGCAACGCTTTTAAGAAATCCCATAAATGCAACACTTGGAAACAAATAAAAATAACATAATACAAACAAAGCAATGAGTATTATAAATAATGTTAGAAAATTTTAAAATGATAATAATAACACTAATAATTTAGACGAAAAAAATCAATGATAATAGTAATAATGATAATATTAATAATGATAATAAAACTCTCATATAACTAGCTTACATGAAAATGTCTCTAAAGGTTGTAACCATACAACCAAATTCATCCAGATATGTATGACTGCTAAATTCAGTCCTATATAACTAGTCCTAAATAACTAACATAATAAAACATCGACGTACTAACAAACTGATAAGTGTTAATACCTCGCTAAGTGCAAATAGTGCAAATAATTACTAACTACTTGTAAATACATTTCCAGAGAGGCAAATTAATGTCACTAACACTGTGTATACTCTATATTTCGATCTCTGACTCAGAGAATAAATCACTGATGTAATAATACACATTGGTGACCAAACGCAAGATATGCAAACACTATCTATGACTTCCAAATAATCATATGTCTATACTGAACGAAGTCATAGATGCATCAATGTATATTGATCAAGGAATATATGTAACTGAACTACAGAAAGGAAGTATGTATTGTGATAAAACAATATCAGTTGAGATTGGACCAATACATATTAATGGAATCATGAATGTTATAATGTGGTTATAACCATTATTAAAGGCAGATGAAAACAGATGAAAACATCTAGCAACTGAGTGACTCATAGATTACTGCACTGTAACCACTAAACACTGTTAAATACCACAGAACAAGCTGAGTTGAAGTGGATATGTAGGCTAGCTGCCCATAGAGAGAAAGGTTTGAATGAAGTATTGTCCATCAAACCACATCTTAAGGGCAGGTCTATTAGATAGACCGTCCGTCCATCATTGTTTAGTTTAATTTTCTAACATTATTTATAATACTCATTGCTTTGTTTGTATTATGTTATTTTTATTTGTTTCCAAGTGTTGCATTTATGGGATTTCTTAAAAGCGTTGCTTTCACATACATTTTATTTTTATTCATTATATATTTGCTGCGCTTCTAATGTTTATGGGAAGTGTCCTATGCATGCGCTCATTTAGCTAGGTTGTCGTTTTTATATATTCTCCATATGTCTTTGTACACACAATTTGTATATTATTATATTTATGCTCTATTACTCTAAGCATGTGATGCTCCTGAAGTGAGCTACTGGTGTTGAGGCTGTCATTTTAAATGCAAATAGCATGTTTGCGGACAAGCTTGAGTGGAAGTCACATGTATTAGCACCATGTTTAGGATTGGATGAAAGTCTGTTTTAAAATATTCTTAACATATTTAAACTGTTTTAAACTAATTATATCTGTTTGTCTGAAGAAGCAGGTGGAGTGCTCATAAAGCACACAAATAAAATTGTTATATTTTATTATTTCGGCTACTGTTTGGATGTGTATTATACCTTTTGTTGAGTACGAGGATTGGACCGAAGGGTTGTGTCTCAGTTAATGTTTGGAACCTTGGACATTTGCAGCGGATTATTTCCACGAGTCTTTTGGAGCTGGTAGTTGGCTGAACTACCACAATTTGAACAATATATCCTTGTTTGTTCGTCAACTTGCTTGGGGGAGTCGGTTATATAACGCAGATACTGTTTTGCTTCGGAACGTTCGTCAGCGTGTTTTCTGGAAGCTGGTGAAGTTACGCTGAAGCAGTTTGGTGAGTGGAAGAGCTACTTGTAGTCGCAGTACTAAATTTAGTGCTGAATTAACTGCCACAGACGTTTTAATATTACGGCTACGTGTTTGGTGGCATAGCTTTGTTATACAGCACCCCAACACCCTCTTGACTTTTATAACAGCATACCAGCAGTTATCATATTGTTTCTTAGCTCCAGGGTGTGTTTCTCTGCATATTTTTGGTCTACGTTAGGGTGGTTTGTATAATATATATATATATATATATATATATATATATATATATATATATATATATATATATAGGTATATACAGACATATATCTGTTGATAAAAATGGAAACATAACAAAAACATATATGTCCACATACACCATTAATGGGGTTGAGGCCCCAAACAACATACGTCTTATAACCAGGACCTGACACAACATGGGCACAAGATGTTAACAGTACTCCATCCAACCTGTATGATGTTAGGCTGGTATCAGTAACATATCATGCAGTACAGTCTGGCTCCCATAGGGAATGCACAATGTGGAAGCAATCAAAATAGCTAGGATACTTGTACACAGACACATATATGCAGATACAGATATACATATATATATACATATATATATATATATGTACATATGTATAGATATATATGTAACTACACATACACATACAGAGATATGTAAAGGAAGATACATATGTAGAAAGTGCTCACAATATGGAACAGCCACTATGCCTACATTTACGACCTTACCAACTGGACACTGTATGAGCCACTCATACAAATGTCAGTCATTGCCTGCAACATATACCCACAGAGAGTTCAACGGATATAACACCACACACAGGTTTGCATACATGAAAAAGTGTTATTTGTGTACTATTACAGTTGTATATTCTGTTTAGACACTGACATCCATATAAACAGAGTAATGCAACTGTGAAACAGCTATACTAATGCAATAGCCTGGAAAGGTTTACATATGTTGCTGTCTAGGCTGCGGCCTTCAAGTAGTACAATAGTAAAGACAGACTGGGCCACAGGATACCAAACAATCTACAGTAAGTAATGCAGATGCGCAGTACAGCAGCCTCTATCTACACTCTGTACACAATCCTTCGGGGGTAAAGACCTCAGTTGGCACAATGGGATGTATCTGTCACATAACAAGACATAACTGACAACATCACAATCACACTGACAAACAGAACAGTCTGTATGGCAGGAGGCAGTAGGTCTGCCTTTTGCCAAGTTGGATTGTATGGTAATGTACATCCAGATACCTTAAGGCAGCTTACCCCCGACACCCCCACATGTTGTAACAGCCTAGTGTAGGTATGGTGCACCCCCCTAAACTCAATAATACAGGGCCATATACCACTGTTATATACACTAGCCTCTGTAGTGCATAAGGGCACATGTGTTGTGCAGGTGAAGCCCACACATATATGAACCCAACCCCACAGTATGTGTGGGGGACACAACATCAGTGGACTGATGGCAGGAATGGCAAAATAACATACTCACAGCCCACTACATAACAACCCCTGACAGCATGTCATATGTGCAAAGTCTGGTATTTAGGTGGAGGACAAAGGCTGGAACACAGGCCCATATGTGTAAATCTGGTGTCATACACTAAGCAGTCAGTGGTGTTACAGGATAGTCTGCACAATGTGGAATCCCTAGGATACATACATATACAGACACATATATGCACATATAGATATACATATATATATATATATATATATATATATATATATATATATACGTATAGATATATATATGTAACTATGTAACTACGCATACACACACAGCTATATGTATAGGAAGATACATATGTAGAAGGTGCACACAATATGGAAAAGCCACTATGCCTACATTTACCACCTTACCAACTGGACACTGTATGAGCCACTCATACAAATGTCAATCGTTGCCTGCAACATATACCCACAGAGAGGTCAAAGGATATAACAACACACACAGGTTTGCATACATGAGAAAGCTTTATTTGTGTACTATTACAGTTGTATATACCATATCATATAGCTGTTTAGACACTGACATCCATATAAACAGAGTAATTCAACTGTGAAACAGTTATACTAATACAGTAGACTGGAAAGGTTTACATATGTTGCTGTTCAGGCCGAGGCATTCAAGTAGTACAATATTAAAGACAGACTGGGCCATAGAATACCAAACAATCAACAATAAGTAATGCAGATGTATAGTCCAGCTTCCTCTAGCTACACTCTGTACACAATTCTTAGGGGGTATAGACCACAGTTGACACAATGGGATGTATCTGTTACATAACGAGGCATAACTGACACCATCACAATCACACTGACAAACAGAACAGTCTGTATGGCAGGAGGCAGTAGGCCTGCATTTATGCAAGTTGGATTGTATTGTAATGCACATCTAGATACCTTAAGGCAGGTTACCCGTGATACCCCCACATGTTGCAACAGCCTAGGTTAGGTATGGTGCATCCCCCCTAGACTCAATAATACAGGACCATATACCACTGTAACATACACTGGCCTCTGGAGTGCATAAGGGCACACATGTATTGTATAGGTGAAACCCACATATATATGACCCGAACCCCACAGTAAGTTTGGGGGATACAACAGCAGTGGACTGATGGCAGGAATAGCAGCATGACATACTCACAGCCCACTACATAACAACCCCTGACAGCATGTCATATGTGCAAAGTCTGGTATTTAGGTAGAGGACAAAGGCTGGAACACAGGCCCATATTTGTAAATCTGGTGTCATACACTAAGCAGTCGCTGGTGTTACAGAATAGTCTGCACAATGTGGAAGCAATAAACATCCCTAGGATACATATATACAGACACATATATGCAGATATATATATATATATATATATATATATATATATATATATATATATATACATATGTATAGATATATATGTAATTATGTAACTACACATACACACACAGATATCATAAGCTACAGGAATGCCATAGCAATAGAGACAGCAGTGTGTGAACACCAAGGGATGTGCGCATGAGTAGACCTTGCAATCATGCAGAATAGGCGAACATGTGTAGGGCAGATTGAACATACACTGACAAATGTAGATGTCCCATGCTGGTATACCCCTGCCAGGAGTAGAGACTGCTGTAGTACACACAACAAGAGGTGCAACAAACCATCATGATAAGGGTGTGCACACATATGTGCACACAATGTGTATGTATTGCGGTCAGCATCCGCACACCTAACACATTCCATAGACACTGCATGTGAAAGTACAGGACATATGTCACATATTGGGATCATAAGATATGTGGTGATGTGGTCCCATGGCAGATCAAGAATGGGTGCATCATATCGATAAGGGTGTGTACACCCCAGCATAGCCATGGTATGCATGGTCTGCTGATGTTGAGAACTGTGAATCAGACATCAGGTATTCAAAAATGACATCTGTCCACATATCATCCCAGGTATGTGTTGCTGGAAAACATAGGGGCTGTGAGAATTAAAGCTGACATAACCCACACAGTAGTACACATTCAGCAATGGGCTGTACACCTGTGAGGTGTGGTGCACAGAACATGGCAGGGTGCAGAACAGGTGCACAGCAATACCATGTTCATGGGTACAGTGGCATCCAGGGGAAGGTGCTTCACCTAGTGACACAGCACAGGCAGCACACAAATGTATACTGTTGCTAGCATGGATTGACTATAGCTGCACTGCATGCTGTTGGGTACCATATGTTATGCATATTGACAGCGGGGTAATAGGAGGACTGTGTGTACTATCATTGTGCAACCTCACCTGTATATATATATATATATATATATATGTGTGTGTGTGTGTGTGTGTGTGTGTGTGTGTGTGTGTGTGTGTGTGTGTGTGTGTGTGCGTGTGTACGTACTGGTGGGTAGTTAGTTGATCTGTAGGGTCACTCTGGTGAAGTGGTGGGAGGCTGATGCATGCAGGATGCTTGTGTGCATGTGTGTGTGTTTGTGTGTCTGGCCATGTATGCACATGTGTGATTGTGGGATCATGCAGTACATGTACATGGGCTGCCACATTACACATCAGGAATACTTGTCATATGTGTAATCACAGGACAGCTGATAGTAAAATATGGTCTGTAGCATGGAACAGGCATCGAGAGGGAAGGTAGACACCAGGTACACCCTTAATATCGCATCCAGCAGAGAGGTCACCTACAACCCATGTATGCAGCACTATAGATGCATTGGGGAAGTACTAGTCAACACCAGGGAGTATATCCAATTATTACAGTTGTCACATGATAGTCTCATTAAGCAGCATATCTGGCATGTACTGAGCATTACATACACATGACACACCTGTGTGTGATATTATGGATAGAACATAATAGCCCACACATATAGGAGCCATGCTCATGATGTCCGGACATACACAGGGTGAACACTGAATGACAGCAGTGAGGCCATCTAAAACCACTACACACAGGTCAGGCAGGTAATGTAGTAACAGTTCTCGTGTTGTGATGGCTTGTGTAAGCATTTAGAGGACTGACATGTTAATTAGTGCTATCAATGTGTGTATGTTAACAAGTGTGATGCAGGATGGGGTGCACATGGACATACACGTGGGACTGTCTATGAAGATGTGGACAGGTAGGTATTACAGAGGTGTGTGTGTGTGTGTGTGTGTGTGTGTGTGTGTGTGTGTGTGTGTGTGTACTGTTCGGCAATGCTGTACAGGTTTTAAAGTGTGTTTATTGTTTTCCCCCACAGCTGGTGAGATGGGTCAGGGTCCCTCCTGCATGCAATCTGATGTTGGTGTCCATGCAGACACCAAAGATGATGATAGTACTGTTGAGGCACAGGTGGGGTTGTCAGGGGTGACATCATTTAACATCCCACTTTTATCCACCGCAACAACGGACACAGTTACAGTGCATATACATACCCCATCACCAGTGGCCATAGCAGTGGGACAGCTGGCATTTGGTGGCAGTGCACAGAAAATTGTGGTAACCATGCCTACTGTGTATGGTCACTCCAGCAGGGCACCCCATAGGCAGGTGTCCCAGGGTGCTTGTGGTAGGGCCGCTGGACATCATGCCCCTGGCAGAGGTGACATAGCTGGTACCAGCAGGTGCATGATTCAGGCTGTCATGGCTGTGCAGGCATGTATGGAACATTACACCAGACAGGACCTGAGTCTGCAGAGGGCTGCTTTCACATCTCTAAGTGACAACATCCCTGAACTGTCTGGTGCCATCCGTGCTTATACCAAGCACATGGATAGATGGCACAGTGAGATGATGGCTCTCATCGGCCGTGGTGTGTCCATGCTTGAGCGTGTGGTGGGGGTGCGGCGATGGTCACATGGACATAGGCCAGCAACACCACCAGCTGGCAGTCAACGTAGACATGGTAGGACACCAAGGGGCTCCCGTAGTGGCAGTACCAGCCCTGGAAGTGCGGAGGGGTGCTGTACAAACCACACCACAGCAGGCCACATGCACATGGTCCTAGCTAGTCCCTGGAGGGATCTGGTACCAGCGGACATTTGTAATCAGCAGGTGAGAGTAAAACATCAAGGCCTGTACCTGGACATTCCCATGGAACCCCTGGCAGGCACAGTCCACATGTCCATGGCTGAAGGCAGTGAACTGCATACCATGCCAGGTATGGTCTGCAGCTGTCCATAAACACCTGTGTAGGGCAGCCACATGGCAGAACTGTGTGCATGCATACCCACACACTATACAAACACACCTAGTATAACCCCATTCCTACGCACACCACAGCACCACACCCAGCTCACCCACACACATGGTGTCAAATGTATGGCCGACCCTTGGCCTCTGGCAAACCAACAACACACCCTGTGCATATGATGATACCTGTGCCACATCCTTGTCATCCATACCATCAATGCAGGGGCAGGATAATATAGTTCTAATGCACACAGTGACTGTACTACAGTGTACTACATTACTGCAGTGTAACATGTTATAAGAAGTGATATGTAATGCATATATGTCAGGTAGTGTAGGCATCCAACAATGTTGCATTATAGCTGTTAGTAACACTGGTTGATTGTGGTCCCCATAATGTTATCCATTTGTGTTGTAGGTGTACATGTGTCAGCATGAGGATGGTCTGCAGTCATATTCCACAACAGGGTGTGGCACTGTGGTGACATCATGGCTGTGACATATCTGGGGTACAGTTGAACACATGTCACAGGTTACTAAAGTGATTATTGCCTGTGCCACATGGACAGGTGACCCGCTGGGGCATGTATACCCTGTAACCTGATGTAGACTCATCTACATACATGCACACTGTTACTTGGCAGCACTGGGACTAGACCGCTACCTAGCTATGTAGTGTTACTGAAGTGTGTGGCTTACATTGCACACACCACATAGCGTTTAGGGTGAGGTGTGTCCCAGGTTACATATTACATGCAGAACATCCAGAGACATGTACAGTATGCTAATGGGGGATGTAATGGGTGTATATGAACAATACATAGTGTGACATACCTTCATATACACATTAACAGACACATAACAGGCAGACAAACATCCGAGAGACCAGGGCCTATCGCTGCTAACTAACTTGACTGTGTGCCCAGTGTATTACAGGTAGGCTGCACACAGCACATGCATAACTGGAGTGGATTGTGGTATCAGTTACCTGAATGGTTGATGGTGACAGTGGTAACCATAATGTGGTACATGGGACATATACCGGATGTACCTTGGTGTAATGACATTGTACACAGCACCCATATCCCCCAGTGGATATTGCACTCCCTGAAACCTATGATGACACTCTTCCATACCCACCATCACACATAGGCCGTAACTGTAATATAACCCATAGTATACCCCAACAGTGGTACTACAGGGATATGCATCTAATGCAAATGCCACACATGTAGTAGGGTGTTGCATTGTCATGCCTCACCTATGGGCAGCAACAACACTATCTGTACTACTGTGTGGAAATAGGTATTGTAACTGGAGTAAGTGGCCTCAGAATGCTGTACCCTACAGATATACGGACGTGCACACATACACACACATGCCAGAACACTATGGGTATCCCAAGCCTATCAACCCATTTGTTCAACACTGTTGTGCTGGTACTGCAAGGCTCATGTAGCTGGTATGGGGAGGAGCTTAACAGGATACATGTAATGTCCCATACAGCAGCAGCCACAACTGACTATGGCAATGGGTGTTGCATTGGTTGTGAAGGCCCTCATGGAATTTCCAAGTACAGATGTGCTAACACACATACACTGCTATACTCAGGCATGCACATGTACACGTGTCAGTAGAGTGATGTATCACTGCAGGTGGTCATAGCTGTGTACCTAGCTATTGTCCAAGGACAGATGGGTTGTGTAGGGGTTGTGTGTACAGTGGTATCCCGCCACCTGTCAGGTGGCAGCAGGCAATCTATTGACAGACACTACTATGTAACCCTCAGGGTGAGAATGACATGCATTAGCCAATTCTCCAGGTGTCTCCTGTACATGGCCACTGAGGTGATCAAGTATGACATGCATGTAACATGCATTACAACACATGGTTAGTGTCTGTGATGGAGACCTGTACCCAAGCATGTTCTGTTTACTGTGGTAGTGTAGTGAAGGTACCTATGGCATATGGTGTGTACAGGGTGACATATCCTATATGTGCCAGCTTTTTCACAGCTGGACAGACATGTCAGTGTCAATCAAGCTTTGGTTGCCTGTACATATCCCAGCTGGATACCTGCCATCTGCATTTCTAAAAAGGGACTGACAGTCATCAGTTTGGCAAGTAGCTATGCAGTAGGATGAGTGTGTAGACAGACAGATGTTTGGCAACAATATATAAACCATAACTACATGTCAGAAGCCCTCACTAACATGTGGTGTACAGCCGGTCGTCTACAGTTTCATTCCACATGTCAGATCATTACCCAGTAAGGGGTGTATCCTGTAATGCAGCTCACACACCAGGGATATAACAGGGAGGGCTCAGAGTCCAGCTATGCCTGCAGATGTGCCTGTTGTCAGTACTACATTTAACACTTTGCTCTTGCCTGGGTAAGCACTGTCAACAGTAGTTCTGCCATAATACACTACATGCCAGTGTGACAACATGTACCCTGGGCTACTACCCCTGTATGTAACACATTCACATGGATAACAGTGCTGTACAGGCCTCATATATATCTGTGTCCCACACAAGACACTCACACCCCTTGCTAATGTAATAACATCACATAGGTGCATGTATTGTACATGGCATTGCATGCACTTATTACAGATGTCATTACCCTGTTATGTTATCAGACTGGGTGGTGTGAACTGGTTACTAGGGCTAAGCCATGCTTAGCAAAGGTCAACATTGCTGCAATATAACAGCTGAGCTGATTTGCGCAGAGAGTGTCCGTACATTTATCCATAGCTTAGCACCGCTTAGTTTCACGCAAACCTGCCCAAATGCGCTTAAAGCTGCTTAATACTGCCTTAACCACTCTGTATCCGACAGCCCTTGTTCTGCCCAGCAACAAAATGGACAGCCCTTGCAGGTCTTGAACCCAAGACCCTGTACACTAAAGTCACAACACTTAACCACTTTGTCATGACCACTGTGAAAACAGCTATTGTTTTACCCATATAGTTGTCAATACACATATTGAGTAATATTGAACAATTGCCTTTATTTTCACAATTGTGTAGTACTTGTTATTAATATGACTGTTGCATCAAATATGTTGTTTTATCATAATGTACACATATCAGATACATATGGTGAGATACATCTGGGAGGGGAAACACAACCGTGAGGTTTACACATGACAGGAACATGGATATATAAATATCATAGGTTGATTTATGTCTGCATGTACATACACATGTATACTCATACATATGTCTGTATATACATATGTAAAGTGCAACATATATATGGCCATGTGTACATCTCATCGTATATATATATATATATGTATGTATAAAGCTATATATGTATGCACATCCTATGTGTACAGATATGCCTATTTATGTGGGTATATATGTAGATATCTATAACTATATGTGCATACATATCTATTCTGATATACCTATTACTATCAGCATATAGGTAGATATCCATACATATATGTACATAAGTATCTCTATCTGTATATGTATAGACATATATTGCTCTATATATGTATATATCTGAGTGTTTATACATATCCATCTATGTATGTCGATATGTATATGTGTACATATCTATATAGATATATGGATAATTTTATATATATATATATATATATATATATATATATATATATATATATATATATGTGTTCACCATATGTCCTGAACATGGAGTGGAGCCCTACCTCAGCCCCAATAGTCCCAACCTCTTAGTGCAAGGGGATGTCTGGTATGTATTGCAGGTATATTTGTAGACTATTGCTACTGTAATAGGGATTGTATTCACAGACATGGTGTGTGTGGGATGTCACATCTGCTTTAAACATGTGCACCATTGGCTACTGACAGACATCCTAAGGACATCATAGTACAGTACCACTGCTAGAATAGTAATGCTACTATGGACTACAGCAGAGATATGGCCAATATATGTGGGCAGTCTGACACATTCTGGTCAGTCCAGAGGTATACACAGAACCCCTTAGTGCAAGACATGTGAACCAAGCCTGACAATATGGATGCTAACAGCCATGTAGATGGGTATATCATGTAAATACTGGTATACATTTGCCCCATAGGTTATGCAGTCACACACCCCTGCCTCTCCTGACACATAATAACCACTGGTACAGAGGTGCCATGGCCACATACTACCCACTAGTTAGTGACATACATCTGTACAGCATCTCACTGCTTTGTCTGACATACATTACTATTATGGTGGCCCAGCAGCAGTACATCTGGCAAGTATCTGGACATGACATCTCACTGGGTAAGTACACTAAGCAGCTAGGCATGTAACAAAGCACTGTGCAGGCTACAAGCAGACTGCCTCAACACTGGCCTACATTCCCTATGGGGAGTACACCTGTACATATATAGCAGGCTGTACAGGCATGTCACAGCACAGAGTAACAGACACATGTGTGAAAGTGCATAACCACAACTAATGTGAACACAGCCACAGCCACATATGGTAAGCTAGCGTAATATTACAGTATATGGACTAATCTGATCAACACCATCCCCATATGTTCCACTCACACATTAACCCTACATATACTAGGCCGCTACACAGTGTGGCCCGATGCCTGTCTGTGGTATGGGACATGTGTGCGTTTGGCCCTACAAACATGTAAGCCAATAGGATAACATACAGTGGAGCAGCATTTGACATCAGATAGAACAGGACCAAGAACAATGATGTCTAACACAGTCTGTTCATGGGCCAAGGTACATATTCACAATACACACACTGTCAACAATCACCATGAGTACACAGAATTCAGTACTGTACACACAACTGCAGAATGCCCAGGTTATGTCCTCAAATATAACCCCTACTATACATAATATGTGTAGCAGTCTATCTCACTGGCTTGTTATCAGATATGATGTCAATAAATATGGTGTACAGAACACATGCACCGCTTACTGCATGACATGTGCACAAAGGTTGACTGAGTTGTGGCTGGAGGCACACACACAGGGCCAATAATGACATGTTGCATGATAACCTCATACATTTACTGTTGTAACCGGGTTTGTTGCAACATATGTCCTATGAGGGATATGAAGTCAGTAACTCTCATGGCTGTCACCATCTGCTGACTGCAGTCTTCACACTACCTTCTGCAGTTCACAGATAGGTGATCTGTGGATAACACAAGAAACAAAAGGCACCTCACTCTGCCCAGTCTGCAGATGACCCTACAGATGGGGGTTTCCTCATAAGCATAGAACTGTCATGACAGGTATTAAAACATGTAGGACAGCCATATCCACACACACCCTGTTAAACCAACATTACTCCAAATGCAATATAGCAGCACTTATAGTCTGTAGTCAAGCCAGGCACATCCCCCTCTTGTGTGTTGGCCTGTTTCCACAGTGCATCTTGTTAGAGGTAAATCGCCAATCAATCTGTGATGCTGTTTGTCAAACAGATCTAGTTCCTGCTCACAGTGAATGAAAAGGCCCAACACCAACATAATGTTCCAATATATTGGAGTGTGTTTCCATGCAATTGGCTTTGGGAATGTTACCACAGCTGTTTCATATGCAATCAGCTAGAGGAGGACTGCAATTCATGCAGAGGCTATCAACTGGTCATGAGCATCACTTACAGTACACATGTTGCTGCCTAAGCAAAGTAGGTGTAAGTCTCCACATTCACCAGAGAGGAAGCAAGAGAGGCAGACAGAGGCAAAGATATGTCAGGGAGGGATGGGACAGTAAAACTTAAGTATGTCTGTGTCACACACTTACAAGTACAGGCTATCAAACCCCTGACTATGTATTGCTATCACATTTCTATGCAGTTATTGGGTGTGTTATGTTGTTATTTGGACGTTCATGACATAACATGCATTGGCAGTACATGCGAAACACAGGCCTTTGGCAGTGGCCTGTGGGCCATTAGATGCAATGTGGGCCAGATGTGGCAGGCCATTGCATTCTGTCAGTCCTACAGTCTCAGACTGCCATATAGTATATTCCCCTGGGGTGACAGGGTAGGTGTGCTAGGAGTTCATGCCAATACCTTCTATCAGTCTTGATCAGGTGGTGTGGATGCTGGCAGGGTGCTACCTATGGCTAGGGACACACCTGCATGGGACACCTGCACTGCACGCTGCATTCTTTCACTATTGCCATATACAGGTGGGGTCATATTGTACCCATTCCCCACAGCAGGGATACAATCAGAAAGGTACCTGTGGGTGGTGTTTGCATGAGTTGGTGCATGTGTGCTATGGAGACTACTTGCATCTGACACACAGGTAGCACTGGCAAAAAATACACATAATCACACAAAATCATACTCGGAGGCTCTAAATAAAAATCTGCAAAAGCATCAGAGAGCTCCAAAGCAGACACCCACAAAACATGCAACTCCCATCCCAAACCAGACAACACATAAAACACAAAATCAATGTGCCTCACAATCACAGCCTTTAAGGCAAAATAACATACCTAACACACTAGTAATAGGTGACTCAGTAGTCAGGCACACTGACGCCCCACTCACTAGGCTGGACAAGGAGAAGGTTGCTGTTAGCTGCTTGTCAGGAGCCGGAATCCGCCACATAACACAAGCACTCAGGTCACTCCAGAACATGTACAAATATGACTCTGTTATTGTTCATATTGGTGTGAATGACCTGAGATGTACCTCCCTGGACTACATGAAAAGAGACATGGAAGAGCTCTCTGATCATGTAGCCCAGATGGATGTGACCCTGACCCTGAGTAGCATCCTGCCCTCACCAAGAATGATACCTCAGTATAAAGAAAAAAATGATAAATTTCAACAATTGGCTAAGCTTCTGGTGTCATTCAAAGGGGATCCAGTGTCTGTCTGCCTGGGATGATGTGTTCGACAAGCTACGTTGCTTCACAAGAGACGGCTTGCACCTGTCACCCGTTGGCTTTCAAATACTGGCCAAGGATCTTGCTGCCCCCATAGTGCCTTTTTTAGGCAAGGCTCAAAATTCAAACCCACCTCTGTAAACAGCACAAGTAAAAAAATGAGGGTTATGCTACTCAACGCCAGTAGTTTAAATCTCAAAATGCATGCACTCGAAGTACTCCTAAGTATGGAGAACCTTGACATCTGTGCAGTAACTGAAACCTGGTTCAAGGTTCCAGAGACACTCCAGCACTACTGGGCTACAATTCATACCACACATTTTGGCCACAGAACATGGACAGAAACACAAAAGGAGGGGATGTATCCATATTCATCAAGGATACCCACACCTCCAGGTTAGTGGCACAGCATGATACCTCTGAGATCATCCATGTGCAACTAACATCGGGCAATCTGCAATGCAAATTGTGGCTTGCTACAGATCAATCTCCATGACCCAGGACCACTGCTCCATCATTCTGGAGACACTGGAAAACATGAAGGTCCTACCAAACACCCTGATATTGGGCGATTTTAATTACCCAACCATTAACTGGGAAAACCACTTGAGTACAAACTCCCAGGCTCAGTGCTTCCTGGAATTTATCAACTCAAATGCCCTGGACCAGCTGGTAAACTCCCCTACCAGAGGCCACAACATATTGGACCTGGTAATCACCAACATGGGTGACAGGTGTTCCGTATTGGAGGTCAACCTGCCACCGGTTAGATCAGACCATAAACTAATCACCCTGGATATCCACACCCCACCATCACCCCAAACCAAGGAAACCACAGTGAAAAACTTTTCTAAAGCAAACTTCACCTTACTTAAGGCAGAGGTGGTAGGTTTTACAGCCCCCACTCTAAAGGATAACACTGCGCAAGATGCAGAGTCCTTTACAATGGCACTCTATGAGCACCTACAAGGATGCATGGATCATGCCATCCCTAGCAAAACTGAGACTCACTCCCCTAAGAGAAGGAAACCAGTCTGGTGGACTCCTGCCATAAACAGGTTATACAACAAAAGGAGGAAACTAGTTCAGAAATAAAGCAAATCCCAAGAAAGAACGACATCCCTGATCAGTATCAGTAAGAAACTATGGTCCCTCATAAAATCATCCAAGGCTAACTTCAAAAGAAAAATAGCCAAGGATTTAAAAGATAACCACAAAGCCTTCTTTAGCTATTTCAAGAATCTAAGTGGCAACTCACAGATATGCTCTAAGCTAGTGCAAACTAGCACAAAATATACTGAACCTACTGATATTGCCAGCATCCTGGCAGATAGATTCAGTGCAAACTTTACCTCCCTCTCACCTTCAAAAAGGTCCATAACAATACCGGAAAAGTGTAGTGTCCCGGAAATCACAGAAGCACAGGTGAAAACAGCCCTTTCAAAAGCCAAAAACACAGCAGCAATGGGGCCAGATGGTGTCCCAGGTTGCGTCTAGCATGGACTACAGAACAAACTAACCCCCCACCTAAACACGCTGTTCAACCTCAGCCTCTCCACAGGCTACATGCCCATAGAATGGCACACATCAATAGTTATTCCACTCCACAAAGGAGGGGCCACAACTGACCCTGGTAACTATCACCCCATAAGCCTGACTAGCCTGGTCTGCAAAGCTATGGAGCACATCATCATGAAACTCATTAACAAAGACATTGGGAACCTCCAAACACTTGACCCAACCCAGTTTGCCTTTGTTAATGGCAGCTCATGCCTACTAAACCTGGTTGATTTCTTCGAGACAGTCACCAAGGCCATAGATGAGGGAATGGTAGTTCACACAGCCTTCCTTGATCTTGCCAAGGTGTTCAACACCATTCCTCACTCGGATATTATAGAAAAACTCACCAGCCTGAACATAAACCCCTACGTCACAAGATGGGTCGACAACTGGCTTATAGACAGAACTCACAATGTAAGAATAGCGGGCTCGTGGTCCGACTCAAAACCAGTCACAAGTGGTGTCCCGCAAGGTTCAGTTCTGGGACCCCTACTGTATGGCCTATATTTCTCAGAAGTACAGGCAAACATAGGAAGACTATGGATAACCAAGTTTGCCAATGACTGCAACCTAGGAGCCATAATTGACTCTCCGGCTGACACGCACATCCTTCAAAAAGGCCTTACTGAGACAGACACCTGATGTCAAAGTCATGGCCTCAAGCTAAATGCCAAAAAATGCATAATCATCCCGTTTGGGAAAAACAAAACATCCATGAATTACCACATATGCGGCATCCCCCTTAATACAGAAGAGGTAATAAGAGATCTGGGGACCCAGGTAGATAGTAATCTCTACTTTGACAATCATATTGCTAAAGTAGTTAGGAAATCCTTCTATGTGGCCCATCTAATTACTAAGGAGTTCACATCTAGAAATAAAGAGGTTATAGTGCTCCTCAACTCATCACTCATCAGACCCATCATAGAGTACAATGCCCATTTGGGATGTACCTCAAGACACTTCCAACAGCTGGAAAGACCACAAAAGCACCTCACCAAGAGGATTACTGGCCTCAAACATATATTTTATGCAGCCCAACTGAAAAAACTCTGGCTGTATTCGGTGGCATATCGCTTACTCAAAGGTGATCTCTGCCTGACTTACAAAGCCATGTCCAACTCAGAATTGATGGGCATGCTCCATCTAAAGAAATCCAAGTCACAGCGAGCCACACTCTCTAGTGAGCTAAACCTCGCCACAACAATAAATAGAACATGCTGGAGGGATAGATTCCTGTCACAGAGACTCCCCATGCTTTGGAACAAAATTCTTAACTACATTAGGCAGAGCCCCTCACTAACCCTCTGCAAGAGAAGCCTTGACGAGTGGATGTGTAACAGAAAATATACCCCTGGGATCACTTCATTGGCTCCGCTTGACAGAGGCTCAGTTAATTAATCAATGGGGCAGCGAAAGCCGACACACTCTGGCTAGGCTTATAAATGCCCTCGGGCAGATAGCCTAGTACCTACCTATGAACCTATATGCATGGGGCATTCCAGTTATGCTGGCATGTGCAGGTACATTAGCTGTTCCCCAATACATCAGTCCTACCTCCTTTGTGATCTGCAAGTGTTCGAGCAGACAACACCTGTATCCCCTACTACAGGACAAGATAATGTGATGCATACCGGTATGTACAATTCCAAGGGTGTCTCCATTTCACAGTGACACAATATATACCGTATGTCTGGCATGCTTTCCCTTCTGTACTGCTTGCATATATAGCCCAACAGCCATGCCATGTCAGTCTTTCAGATGATGACACATATTACCACCATACATTTTCAATGGCTTACTGCTAGCATGTGTTATGCTGGTGGGAATTGTCTTTGGCACTGCAGTTGTGAGGACTTTTCCCTGTCATCAGCAGTAGTGGGCAATGGCCACCAGGTCTTACCTCAACATGCATATATACTGACCACTCTCACACAATATGAAACACACACCAACCTAACACACACATACCTGCATATTGAGCAAATGCTGCAACCTATCCTGCTACCTTGGCCACCTCTGGGCATCTGTGCTCCACTGGTATTATACCTACACATACATGTTACTACATTTCTACATAGGGTTGTGAGGGGGCACACCTAACTGTTATGACGTGTGTACATCGGATTGGGGGGGACACCAGACCATTACTACAACTCTAAATAGGTATGGGGGGGGTACACCTGACTGTTACTACATTTCTAAGTAGGGTTGAGGGAAGCACACCTGACTATTTTTACATTCCTACACAGGATTGGGGGAGGGGAGCACACCTGACTGTTACTAAATTTCTACGCAGGATTACGGGAGGGGGCACACCTGTCTGTTTCTACATTTCTACACAGTGGTTGGGAGGGGGCACACCTGACTGTTACTACATTTCTACGCATGAATATGGGAGGGGGCACACCTGTCTGTTTCTACATTTCTGCACAGTGGTTGGGAGGGGGCACACCTGACTGTTACTACATTTTTACACTGGATTGGGGGAAGGGGCACACCTGACTGTTTCTGCATGTCTACATAGGAGTGAGGGGGGGGCATACCTGACTGTTACTACATTTCTATATACAATTGTGGGGGGCACACCTGACTGTTTCTACATTTCTACACAGGATTGGGGAGCACACCTGACTGTTACTACATTTCTACACATGATTGGGGGGCACACTTGACTGTTTCTACATTTCTACACAGGATTGGGTGGGCACACCTGACTGTTACTACATTTCTACACAGGATTGGGGGGCACACCTGACTGTTTCTACATTTCTACAGAGGATTGGTGGCGGCACACCTCACAGTTACTACATTTCTACACAGGATTGGGGGCACACCTAACGGTTTCTACATTTCTGCATAGGATGGGGGCACACCTGACACTTGTACACATTTGCTATGACTGCACTGGTATGACACATACTCCATTTCACTCTGTATTCTAACCTATCATGCTGACTAAAGGCATATCAGTGTACTAAAGGTCTTAGCTTTGACTGACCTACATATTAGTTTCTGACTTCCTACCCTTCAGAACGTACATCCCACTGCCTGACCTGCTGTAGGCTGTCTGTGTAGGTCTGGGGCAGGGGTTTACCCATAGGCATCATTCAGAGGCCATAGCACAACCTCTGTTTGTGTTTGTCTACACCTGTCCTGCTGGCTGAGATTGTTGTTGGGTATGTGAACCTCCCTGACTGGCATGTGTGAGTCATATGGACACACATGTGGCCCAGGATATTTCCTGCAGTGGTTTTTGTTGCCTTGTGCAGTACTAGTTACTATGGTGACACCAGTATTTGTTACAGATCTCATGGTGCAACTATAAGTGTCTACCATTTGTTGGCATACCATTCAGCCACCCGATTCCCTTGCATGCTCACATCCATACCATAGATCCAGGTAACTACGCATTCTACTTCATTTGGCAGTTGGTAGGTTGAGTGACTTGCCTTGTGGGTGTGCCAGTATTGAAGATGGTGCTGGATGGCTGCCTAGATCGGATGCACCCTATACATGGCTGAGCTCAGGTAATGTCATGTTTGGTATCCCTTTTACTGTATGTGCGAATCAGAGAGAGGTGTCATTCCCTGGGTCCCTACTGTGTCAGTGTATGTACTATGTGTTGCCTCTTTGCCAAGGCCAGGGCATATTGGACATGCCTTCATCTTCCTACTGGGGCAGACTCAGGTTGTTCCTCCTCTGAGTCACTCTGTGCCTGTGCAGACCTTGGCAATGGTGGGGGGCTGTGTGGCCCTGCCTCGTGCTGTTCCTGCTGCAGCTGTTTCCACAGGATCATATTGTGTAGCATTGCACATATGATGATTATTTGAGTACATGTATCTGGTGAGTACTGCAAGGCTCCATCAGATGTGTCTAGGCACCGGAACCATGACTTGAGCATCCCAAACATATGCTCTATTATAAGTCTGGTCTCTACGTGTGCCTCATTACTGTGTTCCTGTTTGGGTGTGTGCATTTCTGATGGGTGTCATCAGCCTTGGCTCCAGTGCGTAACCAGCATCCCCCCTAGGTGACCATAAGGGATGCCCCTATTGGCAAATCTCTGGTACAGCTGCGTTAGATGCCAGATGTGGGAATCGTGATAGCTTCCAAGGCAGCAAGCACACACATTCATTATAATGCCCTGGGCATCGCACATGACCTGGCAGTTGATGGAGGGGAGCCCTTACAGTTGATGTAGACCCTACCCCAATCACCGGATGGTGCTTTGATGCATATGTGCATGCAGTCTATAGGACCCACTACCTCAGGGTATTCTGCTATTTGGTGGAAGAGACGCATATTGCTGGCCAACACCTCATGGTTGTTGAGGAAATATACGTGTTCACCGGCCTGTGCTGACATGGCATTCATGAACTGGTGGAATACTCTGGACGCTGATGCCTGTGAGATCCCCATGATATCCCCAGTTGGGCTTTGGGAGGTACCTGTGGCTAGTATACCTAGGCCTACACCTTCCTTGGTATCCACTGAGGTGGGTTCCCCTCTGTTAGTTCTGTGTGTCAGGCATGGCCAGCACAGCTCAACAATTTGCTGTAGGAGGTCCCTGTCCACCCTATAGTGCTCTACTATCTCCAGCTCATGTAGCCCCTGGCAGGTTACCCTGGGTCTGTACATTCTTCTCCATCTCCTCACTGTGGGTTGGTCGCCAGCATTCCCATCCTCACTACCCTCGCCTCTTCCACATGTTGTTGTATGAAAGCTGCTGCAGCCCCTATCATTTTGTCATTTTGTTTGTTAAAAGTTCCCCGGTGGTGTAGAGTATGGGAAAAAAACAGAGGGGAAGGTGTTTGCATAGTTTATAGTAGTGTTCTGGGCTGGGCTGGTTGGTCTGCTGCCTGTCTAATTGGCTGATTCTGATACATTTCACTTGCCAGCTATGCTAGTTCTCCTATTTCAACTTCCTACTGCTGTTTTCCCTTCCCATTGCCTTCCTGCTTAAGCCCAGGGGCATGCTACAAAAACATAGTGCTCAAAGGTGCACAGAGCTGCTATTTCCTGGTTTACTTTTTTTTCCTTTAAAACCCAGTGCACGGCGTGCACACCCAGTTTGGCAATGTAAAGAGTGCTAGGCAGCCTCAGACACACCCCCTTGCTTAGCTGTCCTAAGCTAGGAGCAAACCCAAGCCACAGGGCTCCAATCCACTTACAGTATGCCTGACATACCCCCCTATGATGTCAGCTAACTCCTAGGCTTACATCAAGCTATTCCTGCTCTTACACTGTAGGGGGCTGCCTAGCATGCAGGGGAAATATGCGATTCACTATCATTCCCCTCATTTGCATAGGATTGCCTGCTAATGCATAGTTACATGCCCCACACTGAGCCTCCCCCCTTAGCAGCCTCTATTCCCTGGCTGTGTTGTCTTCTGCCTGCCATTGAGTACAATGGCAGGATAGTGATTTTGGTTAGAATGCTTATTTTAGTTTTTTTTTCTTATTTTCCCCCCAATCCCATTTGCGCGCCACTGCCCTACGCTTAAACAGCCAAGATAGGCTAAAAGAAAAATAAAAGTTGATTTCTTTTTTTGAAAGTGTTTTCCATGCCAATGGCCTTTATACATGATATCCACCCTTTATTTGGAGCTGTCATGGCTCTGTTTTGTAATTTGCAGAAATGTACTTCGTTACTGGCGGAGTACATTTCTGCAGATTAAGCTAGTCCTGCACAGTTGGTTTCCATCTTCCTGGATCACAAATTCACCTCATTTGCATGGATTTCTTCTGAAAGTGGGGTAATTTGCATACATGGGCTGAGTCATTGCAGGACTAGTGCAGGAGCGCTTGTGCACGCCCCTACAGGTTATTCCTGGATAGCACGGCAGACATATTGTCTGCTGGAGCTCCTGCACTAGCGTTGCATGCCATGCAGGGCTTGCAGCATCTGGGGGTAGGTCATGAAGATTCAGTTCAAATTATAGGTAAATAATGACAGTCTCAAGCCAATCAATGACTGCATATTTTATCTGAAATTTGGGAACATGATTGAAAACATTCACAGACAGACTGTTTTCAGTTTATAACAGAGCTTCCATGAATGAAATCATGTTTAATATATGTTATTAGACTTATGTTGATTATTTCTAGCAGAGTTATTATTTAATTATTTTTGTAAATGTATATAATGAGACAATGTTAGCTAAACTGGGAGTTGAGGCCAGGACATTTTTTTTTGCCTCAGGTTACTCACCTTGTTTTACCTGCATGCTTAGCCCAGATCAGTTCCGAGCTACAGAAATTACAAAAAAATAGTTTATGGTTCCCAGAATAATACTTTGTACCTCCTTCAAAGAGAGCAGATCAGGTACAGCTTCACCATTCCCCTCTTTCATGTGATAGTCATACCTGCTGGGTCAAGTTAGTACATCAAGTACATAGGCAGAACTTGATATCACAATACTAATGAAGATGGCAGAGTCTACAGCAGAGTAGCTTTCCTCTTCTGCTTCTCTGCATATTTACCTTTCAGGTGTCCTGAACTGTAATGCTACCTTAAACTTGCCTGCAGATCTGAGAACAGTGGCACTAGAAAAACAACTGATCTAATTCACTGTGTAAATGATGCAGGCTTCATTTGCAGTCAGAATTGAAAAATTCAACCTTCATTCAAAAAACTTATAGAAATACCTTCATATTAAGTAAGTGCTCACTAATTTATTGGACATTCTTCCTTATGCTATCTGCTTTCACTGTTGTCTTTTCCATTCCCACACAGCTTTCCAAAGCAGCTTATTACTACAGAACCACATTCTTCATTTTCCATAAGGCGATGGAATTTACAGCTAACTCTAGATTAACCAGTATTTCTAGAGAACAGGCTTTTCTTTCTACATGATGGCTATGTTTCACTATGGTAAGTTGAGAAATCCAGCCTCAAAATAATAGAACTGTGTGAAGCATATCACTTTTAGCATCCAAACTGCAAAAATAAAGTTTTGGGTGGGACAACACCTTTGGCTGCATCTCTCAAAGTTAGCCTCCAGCAAACTATACCTTGACACCAAAAGAACTGGGCCCTTCATTTTCACTGAAATCTTAATTCACTGAAGGACCATGAATTTTATGTACAAGCCAGCTTGTTACAATAATAATGAAATTATATTGCTATATAAAGAAAAGACTCCATTGGGCTTGCTATTAAGTTACTGCTGAGCAATCTAACATTTAGACCAAGACTTTTTCTATAATTTGCATCTGTGCATTACCCTCTGTCAATCTCTATAATCAAGTTTTCTTTTTCAAAATGTCCAAATCTTCAACATGTGATTATGGGCTATTACAGGAAGCTAAATATGTTACTTTTAAGTCACAGTTCTCCTCCCTTCCTCTCCTTTATGGATCCTTATTTCAAAATAGACATATTTTTCTTTTATGAGGTATCCAGTTTATAATATATAAATGTATATATAAATATATATGGGTCTACTTCAAATACCTGAAATCCCAAAATACCAAAGACTGCATGTATGAAACAACAATCACGAACTTTAAAATGCCAAACTGTATAAGTATTCCCAGGGCAAGTAAACACTTGCTCAACACTACAGTATGACACAGTGCATTAACTGAAACCCACACACATTGGGGACAATGCCCCACATACCCCCTATAAATATATATTTTAACTCCAGGATTGCACTATGGTGGGGAAATGGGCATAATTCCCCATATTGTTCAAGTGTTCACTTGCCCTGGCAATACTTACAAGGTTTGGCATTTTAACATCCGTGATTGTTGTCTCATTCATGTCAGCTTCAGCATTTTGGGATTTTGGGTATTTGAAGTAGACCCATACACACACACACACACACACACACACACACACACACACACACACACATATATATATATATATATATATATATATATATATATATATTAATTATTATTTATTTATTTGTTTACATTTGTTGACCGGGAGTGTCCTACTGGACGTAGGTCCATTTTCAGCTGAGGCCCGGGGAGAAAAGCTTCACAGTTAAAAAAAACAGACAGTAGTTTCATTGAATTACATAGTGATTAACAATTTAACATACCAATTCGTTACAAACATATTTACAGATGAGGAGCATAGTACATCAATAGACAACTAGAATCTTTATCTGTGAAGTACATAACAGACATTAACAAATGTTACAATAAGAAGTTCCTGCTGTATAATAAGTACTAGGCTTATAAGCATCTGAGCTTGCTTTAATCAAGGTGGTTAGTGGGGTGGAAAGAAAGGTAGTGGTTACATACATATATACTGATTCTTCATACTGCTACCTTGTAATATGCATACTCATGGCACTGGTTTAATAATCTTCAAATACTGTACCTGTTTTCCAAATAATACTACATTTCAAGAATTTAGCATTTATTAATTCATTTTGTGTAATAGACATGTGGAGTTAGAGTAGTTGGTAGAGTCACAATCCTAAAACATAGGTCAGAAGTTTGTTTTATGGATAGCCATTTTTCTTTTTCTAGGGTGATACAGTGATGCTCACAAAAAGGCGAGTTTGTAACAAATTGGCAAATGCTGTTAGAGAGTGTGGCTGTGGCGATATTTTTTCTTGGAGGAAGAATCAAAAATTAGGAGCTCATATTCAAGTTGAGAAAGGATAACTCCTTCGCCAAAGGTTGGTCTGGATGGCTGAAACAGAAAAGGGGACATTTTTTTGTTCCCAGATGAGAAGGGAGGTTATTTTGGCTCTCACTTTGCCTTTGTGGAAATAGAAGTTTAGTGACTGATCAATCCATAGTCCTAGGTATTTGAAGGTACAGGTTGTCTCTATGGAATGGTTGTGCAGATCAAATACAGTTAAAGAGTTAGCCGCTTGGTGAATTTTCTGTAGAGTTCCAAAAAATCTAGTTTTGGCCTTGGTGAGGTTGAACATTAGTTTCTGATTTGGAGCTCATACAAGTCTTAATGGAGTTTGCATTGAATGTTGATGTGAGAGTGACCTCATCAGTACATAACCATGTCCTCAGCATAGAGGATAAATGGGAGATGGGAAAGGTCACACAGAAGTTTGTTAATGAATATGGATAAGAGGAGGGAGACAAGAATGGATCCTTGTGATATGCCTTTGGCAGTATGTGCAGATTCTGATTGGGAGGACCTTATTTTAACTTTGAATTCTCTGGAAGTTTTTTTTTAACTAGGTAGCAGTTTCTGGACTGACACCAGCTTCAATTTCTTTGTTTTGGAGAAGATAGTGATCAAAGAGTTAAGCTGTCCCTGTCAGGTCTATAAATAGGACAGCTGTAATTAGGCCAATATCAGAGTTTAGCAGGATGTCTTCAGTTAGAGAACAAAGTGCTGTCATAGTATTTTGTCCAAGCCAGAATCCATGTTGTTTGGAGGAGAGCAGGTGGTTAGGGGAGAGTTGGATGGGGTCTATATTATAACATCGAAGTTTGTAAACATCTAATGTTATAATATCAAACCATAAACACCGAAATCCGAAAACATCAAACAGTCAGAATAGCAAATTTTTTCCCAGGGAAAAAATTTGCTATTCTGAGAAACATACACACAACACAAACACACACAAAAAAACAGCAATCCACACACATACACTTAGAATCCTAGACCTAAACCTAAACTAAACTTTACATAAACTACTACCTATACACTTACCTTAACCTAACCCTAACCCTAAGGTCCGTCACTATCGCACACTCACCTCACCCGCGCCCTAGCCCTAACTCACCTAACCTGCCCCCTAACCTACACACAACCGCACACTTATCTAACCCGTGCTCTATCCCTCACTCACCTAACCTGCCCCCTAACCCTAACCTACACGCAATCGCACACTTACCTGACCCATGCCTAACCCTAACCCTAACGTCCACACAACCGCACACTTACCTGACCTGCTCCCTAACCCTAACTCACCTAACCCGCCCCCTAACCCTAACCTACACACAATCGCACACTTACCTGAACCCGACCCGTAATGTTCCAACATATTGAACGCTGAAAACAGTGAAGCCACAGCAATGGCTCACCAAATTCTTTCCCTGGGAAAGAATTTGGTGTCCTGCACCTTCGCTGTTTTCAGAGTTCGACATTACTGGTTCGATATTATAACATTCGAACTTTATAAAATTTGATGTTATAATATAGACTCAGTTGGATGTAGACTACCTTTTCTAAAAGTTTGCCCAGAATTGTGAATATGGATAATGGATGAAAGTGGCACATAGCTTTTGGGTTGTCTTGCTTTGGGATTGATTTAACTAGTGTAGTTTTTTTTTCCAAATCTGCACTGTGATATTTTGTGTGAGTTATAAATTATACATGTGGGTAAGAAGAAGACATTGACCCTCTCAGCAGTGATATATGAAGCAGGGGTTTATGTTGTCAGATCCAGGAGGGGTGTCAGTAAAAATTCTTTCAAGTACAATAGAGATTTGTTTCAGAAGTAAGAATCTGAAGTGGAAGAGTGCATGTAAAGTGTATTTGTTAGTGGGATGTATCTGGGTATTTGTCAGGGAAAGAGGTATTTGCATCTGATTGTGGATGTGGTATTACATTCGGTCAGCTGTCTCTCCTTTTTTCCTCCTTGGTTTTCTTTCCCATAATCACTGTGTGGCCACAGAGGAAGTATATCAAGCTGTAGGAGTAAGGGTACAGCTTTCCTCAGAAAATTCCTATGTTCTCCCTTGATTTTCCCCATTGATGAACTTTGCCTTGGCATAAAACATTCCTACTTTCGTTATATGTTAAAGAAAACAAAAGCTGGATAAACGCCTGGTATACACCTCAAGCGAAAAAAATGAAAAGACCAATGGTTAGACCACACTTCCTGACGTGGATTATTCTATTTTTATCTCCTGACGTGGATTATTCCATTTTTATCTCCTGACGTGGATCATTCCATTTTTATCTTCAGCTGTGGTCTAACCATTGGTTTTTCTTTTTTTTCGTTATATGTTGTCAGATTGTTGGCAAACCAGATATAATTAATCCTGATCACTCGACCAATGCTAAACAATAATTAAGGTTTGTTAACCTTTCCTTATACTATCTTTATTTAATCCCTGTCTATCATTAAGTGTACTCAGGTAGTCTATTTCAGTCCCATGAGTAGCCATACAATGGAAATAAAATATTTTTTTTGTACCATAGCTTTTAATAAACTTCTCATTTTCTTTGCTGATAGTATATATTGTAACTAGTGCTATTATTTAAACTAGCACTTGCTTTCTGTGTTCTAGGACCCATGACAAATGCAGTTGTGTTGATTGTAGTGTATTACCTTGATACAACCATGGATGTGGGCAGACTTAACAGTGGCTAAATAAATCATTGATAAGTAGAATTGACCAAAAACTGATTGAAAAGACACATTTCCCTAAGAGAAAATACTTATTATGTACAAAGGTTTAGTCCATGGATGCTTTGAGTAAATTTGGAGCATTCTTTTTTAGTACTCCAGCATTGGGTATGAAAGGGCATTAGTAAGAATCTCCTAGAAAATTGTCACTTTGGTAAAAAAAAATTATTGTGGCCAATTTATTAACTCTGTCCAGTGCTAAAATAATGCACTGATTCTAAACAGAACTCTAGATGTTTTTCTGTTAAGAGAATGCTATTCTCTTGTTAGTATTTATTACTAATGGTTGCATTATATCTCTGTTCTTTGACTTAGCTTTAGCACTGTTTAATTCTAAAACTGCTGGTTGCATATGACAGCATCAGTACACTTATTCATCTTGCTATAAGCCACCCATGTGACTTAACTAAAGAAGGTTGACTGTCCACATACAAGTTCAGATTATTTACACTGCTAATGTCTGCCAAGCTGCAATCTACTGCACAATTATTTTAATTTTCATCTGTCTATTCAATTAATGACACCACCCAGGTATATCTATTCTACTGACTGAGTTTCACTGGAAACCATTTCTGTTGGTCAAGCATGTCACATAAAGAAGCCTATTTGCTACCAGTCAATGCTTCCATTCTTTGCCGGAGTTCTTCCATTTGACTTACATTTAGCAGAGGACCCTACTTCTTCAGTGATTTCCAGTCTGCATATTGTGTTGTGTCCTATAGAGTACATGTGCTAAGAGCATTTGCTGACTTTTTTTCATGTTATTCTCTAGTCCATTGCTCATGTCTCATTTGATTTACCTTGATTATCCTAATACCTTTCTTAAGGTACAACCTGCAAAATTAACACAGTATTCCAGGTGAGGCCAAATCAGCATAAACTACAAACAGAAAATGTTCAGCTTCACCACCAGTGAAAATATTCCATGTGCAGAAGTGGGAATTTTTGGGAACCCTGAGCTGTATTTTGGGAAGATGAGGGCAACTATTAGAATAAGGTAGAAGTGGTAAATAAGTGGAGTAGATGGACATCCTGCAGATTATCTCAGAATCACTCAGTAGGCAAGTTGAGTCTGAGGGAATCAGTTCTTGGGCTACAGGAAACAGAATGTTAAAACCTCATATCTTTCATCTTTTGAGTGAATTTCCTGACCAGGAAAAGATGTGCCTTATTTATAAGGCACAAGAATGTTTTGATCCATTATCCTCCTGGTTATGAGACATCTCACTTCTACTGTAACATTCTGCTTCTGCTTATGAGCATAAGTCTTTCTTAGGACAAGAAAAGGAGAACATACGGGTAAGTCTAATGGCATTCTCATCCGTTCTGACCACTGCATGGCCTGCGCATGTTCCTAGGCATGGGCGACTACTCATACTAATCAACAGCTCCGTCAGAATTAGTGAGCATGTTTATAGGAGTGTTTACTCAGATACCAGACTTAACATCATTAATTTCTATTGACTTGCATTTTGTTTCTTGTCCATATTTAGTGAGAAAGAGCATACATCATAAATTTCATGTCTCCAAGGACAAGATCCAGAATTTATAAAATATTTATTAAATGATGTCTACTGTGTAGGCACAGCAGTGTGAATGCTTTTGGCAAGGATCAGATTTGTCACGTATAATAACAAAATACAGATATACAGTCGATATTAATTTTAATGTGAATGCTAGTAAAACATCTTGCCTTAAACCAGGGAATACTAAGGTTTTTCTGATACATGCATACTGATAATCACTTTCATTTTTAACACAAATGTTTTCTTTTGGTTAAAGTATTATACTGAATTACCCATATCTTATTTATTTATTTTTTTTGCATTAAACCATAGTCATACACCACGATGACTGGCTTATGCATTTTACGTTCTTCACAGTATATGAATATATATATATATATATATATATATATATATATATATATATATATATATATATATATATATTTATATATGTGTGTGTGTGTGTGTGTGTATATATATATATATATATATATATATATATATATATAGATGCACTAGACAATCTCAGTGTACTGAAATGTTGAAATTCAGTACGTCGAGACCGAATAGTGGAAAGTGCAGTTAACCAAAACTACACTATGCCGAATCTGCAAATGTCAAATCCGCAGCTGTCACCCCTGGGCTTTCGAATACTGGCTAAGGCTCTTGCCACACCCATAGTGCCTTTTTTAGGCAAGGCTCAAAAGACAAACCCACCTCCATAGACAACACAAGGAAAAAGAAACTAAGGGTAATGCTGCTCAATGCCAGAAGTCTAAACCTCAAGATGCACGCACTCGAGGCTCTCCTCAGTATGGAGAATATCGATATCTGTGTAGTAACAGAAACCTGGTTCAAGGCTCCCGAGAGCACCCCAGCACTACCAGGTTATACCTCATACCATGCTTTTTGGCCCCAAAACTCAGACCAAACCACAAAAGGAGGGGGAGTATCCATATTCATCAAAGATACCCACACCTCCAGGTTAGTGGCACTGCACGAAGCATCGGAGACCATCCATGTGCAACTAACAGTGGGCAAAGCTACCTTTCAGTTTGTAGCCTGCTACAGACCACCCTCCCAAACTTAGGAACCCCACTCAGCTTTCCTGAGAACACTGGAGAATATGAAGGTCTCTCCAAACACCATCATATTGGGTGACTTCAACTACCCAAACATAGACTGGGAGCACTACTCATGCCCCAACACCCTCGCCCAACGGTTCCTAGAATTTATAAACTCAAATGCTATGGAACAACTGGTCACCACTCCCACAAGAGGGGAAAACATATTGGACCTGATCATCACCAACATGGGGACTCTATGTTCCATACCACAGGTATACCCCTCATTGGTAAGATCTGAGCATAAATTAATCTCACTGGACATCCATATCCCGTCCCCACCCCCAGCCAAGGAAACTGCGGTGAAGAACTTCTCAAAAGCAAACTTCACACTTCTCAAAACCGAGGTGGAATCCTTCAAAGCCCCTGGGTCAGTGGAAAATACGGCCCAAACCGCAGAATCCTTTACAAACGCATTCTATGGACACCTACAGGAATGCATGGATCATGCTATCCCAAATAAAACCAAGACTCACTCCTCCAAAAGCAGGAGACCTGTCTGGTGTACTCCAGCCAAAAATAAGCTATACAACAGAAGGAGGAAGCTACTACATGATAGAGCAAAATCCCAAAAAGGGAAGGCATCTCTGATCAGTACTAGCAAGAAACTACAATCCCTCATAAAAATCATCTAAGGCCAGCTTCGAAAGAAAAATTGCACAAGACGCTAAAGATAATCACAAGGCCTTCTTTAGTTATGTCAGGAAACTGGGTGGCAACTCCCAGATATGCTGTTAGTTAGTGCAAAATGACAAAAAACACACTGAACCCACAAACATTGCCAACATCCTGGCAGACAGGTTCAGTGCAAACTCCCCTCCCCCAAAAGAGCAAATGTCTATCCAAACAGAGTGTAGCCTCCCTGACATCACAGATGCACAGGTGAGAGCTGCCCTCACCAAAGCAAAAAACAGAGCATCAGTGGGACAGGACGGTGTCCCAGGCTGCATCTTACATGAGCTCCAAGAAGAACTGAACCCTCACATAAAGTCACTGTTCAATCTCAGCCTGACTACAGGATATGTACCCAAGGAATGGCATACAGCAACAGTGGTCCCACTCCACAAAGGTGGTGCCACAACGGACCCCGGAAACTATCGCCCTATAAGCCTGACTAGCCTGGTCTGCAAAGCTCTGGAGCGTATCATCATGGAACTCATAAACAAAGACATTGGGAACCTCCAAACACTGGATCCTACCCAATTTGGCTTTGTTAAGGGCAGATCTTGCCTCTTGAACCTAGTCGACTTATTTGAAACAGTTACCAAGGCCATAGATGAAGGGAAGGTAGTCCACACAGCCTACCTGGACCTCGCAAAAGCCTTCGACACAATACCCCACTCAGGCATCATAAATAAGCTCACAAGCTTAAATATCAACCCCTATGTCACAAGATGGGTTGCAAACTGGCTCAGGGATAGAACTCACATGGTCAGAATTGCAGGTGCCATGTCAGACTCTAAACCAGTTGCAAGTGGCATCCCACAAGGCTCAGTCTTGGGACCTCTCTTGTTCAGTATATATTTCTCTGAGGTACAGGCTAACATGGGAGGACTATGGCTGACCAAGTTCGCAGATGACTGCAAACTGGGTGCCATAATCGACTCGCCGACTGACGCAAGCATCCTCCAAAAGGGTCTCACAGAGACGGATAACTGGTGCCAAAGCCATGGCCTAAAGCTAAATGCCAAAAAGTGCATAGTCATCCCCTTTGGGAAGAACAAAGTGCCCACAAATTACCACATAGGTGGTAATCCATTAAGTATGGAAGAAGTAATTAGGGATTTGGAGACCCAAGTAGATAGCAATCTCTCCTTTGACAATCACGTTGCCAAAGTGGTTAGAAAGACCTTCTATATAGCCAACCTTATCACGAAAGAGTTCACATCTAGATCAAGAGAGGTCATTGTGCCCCTCTACTCATCACTCATCAGGCCCATAACTGAATACAATGCCCCATTTGGGATGTACCTTACCCGACACGTGCAGCAACTGGAAAGACCCCAAAAGTACCTCACCAAGAGGATCAAGGGACTCAAACAGATGCCCTACGCAGTTAGGCTAAAGAAACTCCAGCTCTACTCAGTTGCTTACCCCCTACTCAGAGGCGATCTGTGCCTGACGTATAAAGCCATGTCCAAACCAGAATTAATGGACATGCTCCACCTCAGGAAATCCAAATCCCTTAGTGTTACACGCTCCAGGGACTTAAACCTCAGCACAGAAATAAATAGGACATGCTGGAGGGACAGATTCATATCCCAGAGGCTCCCCTCACTCTGGAACAAAATCCCAATCCATGTTAAGCAGAGCTCTTCAATGACCCTCTTCAAGAGAAATTTTAATGAGTGGATGGGAGATCATAGGTTTACCCCTGGGATCTCTTCTGTGTCCCTACTAGACAGTGGCACAGTAAACTAACCTTAAAAGGGCTATCTTCTGTGACCTACTATACAGAGGCACAGTCAACTAATCTAAAAGGGTGGCGAAAGCCAAACACACACTGGCTAGACTTATAAATGCCCTAGGGCAGATAGCCTAGTATCAACCTATGAACCTATGAGCTATCGTGGTGTCACGTTCATGACGTGTGGTGCTGTTTGTGGATTTATCTGGGGTTTCAGGTAAGTGTTGTGTGTTTGAGGATAATAGGTAGGGATTTTAGTGTGTGTGAGTGTGTGTGGTGGTTTTTGTTGTGTGCTTGTGTGCTTAGCACGACCTCGGAGTTAGATTATATAAGTAGGGGTGGTGTGGGAGGTGCAGCCCCCCACGTGTGGGGTACTGGGTGGGCTTGCCTCCCTGCTTATAGGTAGGTTAAGTGTGTTTGTGTATGTCGTTATGTTTGTTTAGTTAGGTAGGTGTATGTGTGTGTGTGATTATGTCATGGTCTGTGTGTGTGTATGAATGGTTGCGATTGTAGTGTTCATGATTGTGGGTTTTCGTGTATGACGTTTTTCGACTATTCAGTCTCGAAATAATGAAATTCGACAATTCAGCATTTTGAGATTGTATAGTGAATATATATATATATATATATATATATATATATATATATATATATATATATATATATATATATATATATATATATATATATATATTTAGTGGTGGCTTGTGCCATCAGGCTGCAGGACTTAATAAAATAATTATAAAATTATTTATTTCAATTTATTGACTGGCTCTGGCTGCAGGCAGGGTTTTGCTTAGGTTTACCTGAGAGTCCAACTGACTTGCAAAATCCCAGAACTCGAACTGCGCATGCTTGTCAAGTTCCGAGTTTAAAAAAAATAGTTTCTGTAAATCTGGACTGATGTAAAAGCAGTCCAGATTAAGGAGTGAAGGCATCAGTGTGATGCCCAGAAGTCTATGCAGTTTAACTCCCACAGTAAAGTGGAAGGGGATCAGACTGCCATGTCTGCAATCACGTACATGACGTGGACGGCTGGATGGCTACTGATTAGTTCTCACTCTCTTTCTAAAAAAGAGAGCAAGAAACAGTCAGTACAGAACAGTACTTTGGTTCGTTGCTTATTATTTGCTTAAACAACTTGCTTGCTTTGCAATTGTTTTACAGAGGAGAGTTTTCTGTTGAATGATTCATAACTTCATGATCGGACAGACGGAGATGGACAGTCATTTTTAACTTCTTTAATACAACAAAGGTATGTGTCCAACTCCTGTAGCTGTGAGTTCTGCATATCATGTTGTCATGCAAGACCCCTTAAACCAGACTAGACTATGTCTGGAGCAAATACTGTGAAGTTCTCAGTGAGTTCTATCAGGATTTTGCACAGCTGGAAACCTGCTGCATAAGTGTCCTGCTATTCAGTATTTTGCGAATCACTTGTTTTTATTAGTTTATACTGTTGGGCTCACATCTGAAATTTGCAGTGGTAATAATTTGCTGCTGCATAATTTACAGTATTATTACTATTTTTTTCTTTTTTAATTTTGCTTCCATTCACTATTTGTTAGTTTTTACAGAAGCTTGAGACACAGCAGTAGTTCAAAGGCATTCTTGTCAGCCTGAAACAATCCCAGACTACAATATTACATAATGAGTGCTGCAGCTATGTTTTATGTTGCACAACTTTCTAAGGCTTGATTTCAATAATATATTTCATGTAGAACTAGTGAACTTAAAACTTTCCAAACAGCCTCATATATAAATTTGCAAATGATAACACTGATTGGCTACTGTTTAGGGCTCGGGCTCAACTCTTTTATATATTTAATTACAAAATGTGGTATCTGCGATGTGAATTACAGGCATCACCACTTAAAAGGTAATTGTGTTAGTAATATTTCACGCAAATCCCACTGACTCTATTTGGGTCCAGAAGTCACCTTTTAAGATAGAATAGAAATGACAATGAGCATGTCAATAAGGCAAGTATTCAGAATCAGAAGTGTAAGTTAATGCAGCCCTGCATTGTACTGAAATTGTCAATTCTGCAGCTTTTATAGTCTTTTTAACCAGTGATGTCCCAATTAGGCAAACATTCAAAACGCCACTCATTGCAGCCCTGCATTTTATTGAAAGTGACTGCACTGCAGCTTTTATAGTATTTTCATCCAATTCTGTCCCAGTAAAGCAAGTATTCAGAATGGCATTTAGAACAGTCCTGTATTTTACTGAAGGTGTCCATTTCTGCAGCTTTTATAGTTATCAATGTAAGCTGCTTCTTTATTTTTGTTTAAGCTGCATGTTTTGGGGCTGTAGTAGTCTCACCCCACTGGGTGCCATCTTACTTCCCTTTTGTTAAATAATTTATTTGGGGATTGCTGTGTTTCAGTGTTTGTAAACATAAAGTGGGTACATCAATAGAAGCAACTGCTGTGTTCACACTTGTATAAGTTGTTCCCAAAAAACAGCTAATTTAAAACTTTACTTGCAAAGAGTGGTATAAATAACTTTATATAAAAAAATATAAACAAAGCATCTTAAATACATCTGACCATGTTTTGGGAGTATAAAAGGAGAACAAACTAAGAAATCTAGTTCTTTATTGCTTAGTCGAGCTGCTCAAAAAAATAAGTAAAGTAAACTACATTATCTAAGACTGTCTTGTGGGGGGGAGGGGTTGGGTTGCTGTATTATACCATGACCCCCCATTAATATTCCAAAACGTGCACGCTGATTGGCCAGCATGCATGTTGTAAATCGACTTATACTAATGGAAAAAGGTCCGGTCGCCCGGACTTTTTCCATTAGTATAAGTCTTTTTAAAAACACTGTCTCGCTATGTTAAAGGAGTTTAACATAGCAACACGGGTTTATAAAAGGCAACGGAGATCTCCATTGCTTTTTTTAAAGCTGTCTCGCTATGTTAAACTCCTTTAACATAGCGACACAGTGTGTAAAAAGCAACAGAGATCTTGCTTTCTCCGTTGCTTTTTTAAATTGTCTATGTTAAATGGGTTTAACATAGCGAGACAGCTTTAAAATAAGCAACGGAGATCTCCATTGCTTATTTTAAAGCTGTCTTGCTATGTTAAACCCATTTAACATAGCGAGACAGGTTTAAAAAAAAAAGCAACGGAGAAAGCAAGGTCTCCGTTACTTTTTACTGTCCCGCTATGTTAAACCCATTTAACATAGCGAGACAGGTTTAAAAAAAAAAAGCAATGGAGAAAGCAAGATCTCTGTTGCTTTTTACTGTTTCGCTATGTTAAATGGGTTTAACATAGTGAGACAGCTTTAAAATAAGCAACGGACATCTCCGTTGCTTATTTTAAAGCTGTCTCGCTATGTTAAACCCATTTAACATAGCGAAACAATAAAAGCAACGGAGATCTTGCTTTCTCCGTTGCTTTTGGCCACAGCTCTGATGTACTGCGTAGGCATGCGCAGTACATCAGAACTGCTGCGGATACCAGACAGCTGCGGAAGGGCAGCAAAGAGGCATTATACAATGCCATTATTTAAGAAAAGTAATTGTTTCTTTTCTTAAATAATGTCATAGTATAATAGCAATAACCCACTTCTGGGTGTGGGTAATGCGGGATTTACCCACGGTTGTCTTTGTTTGGTCCCGAGGGCGAAGCCCTCGGGACCAAACCACGCCAACCGTGGGTAAATCCCACATTACCCACACCGAGGCATGGGTTATTGCTATATTATATACTATAGTGCTCCACCGAAGTATAAACAAATTTCACAACACCAAGCAGTATATGTTTCAAGTTTTCTCTTGTCCAGGACATAGTGGTTTCTCTTGTAATTACTTTTTAATTTAAACAGTTATTTGATAAATGTTTTATGTAAGTAATAATGTTTTAATATGTTGTTTTAAGAGCTGTTTTTGATAGCATACACTTTGAAAGACACTTGTGTCTCTCTGGAACCCATGGCATCCTGAACCTGTTAATGTTTAGTTTATTGCCTAAGACTGATTCTTTAGAAAAGCATAAATTCCTTTATTTACGTCTTTCTTTTGTGTCTGTGTGCATGTAATGTGTACAGATTTTTGCATCACGTTTGGTCCGTTTTTCATAAAATTGTGGTTTTCTGGCAAATTAGTGGCAAATCATTAAAGATTGAAGTTAGAAAATAATGACAGACATTTGAGTTTCAGATTTCATACCCTTCAGTAAATGCATACTAATGCAAGACATACTATTCTATTATCTTTCTAAGTTTATAAGAGTAATATTTAAAAATTGTCCTCATTTTTAGGCCTTTGTCCCACTTCTGTTTATGGCTTTTTCCATATTTCTTGGTCTGAGGTTGAGAGGTATGACAAATGTGTCAGGGCCATCACCATCAGCCAGAGACATTTCAAATTGTGACATACTTGTTGTACCCCACTCCACCATGTAGTGACTTTGGATGTGTCCAAGCAAGGCAGGGAGCAGTTATGCAGTGTAAGTGTGCAAAGTATCCAACCATCCAAGGTAGATGCAAGTACTACAGTGGCTTTTCATCTGTCCTTGATTTTTCAGAATATTCTGGTCTTCTATCCTATTTTATACTGTTGATTTATGCTTCCTATTATTCAGAAAATGCATGGTGTTGCAGTGCCTGTTGCTCTGTGTTTAAATAGCAATGCTTTAATGACCATCAGGTAAGCTTGTCTGAGATTGTAAGATGCAAGTAAGCTTTAATAAGGATACTGTTAAACAATTATCAACATTGAAAACCTTTTTGTTGTTGCCATGCAGAGAATATTTACATAACTAGATAATGTAAAAGCCTTAGGCATTTAAATGCATATGACAGTATTTGTAATAAAGGACGGGATTACAGTACTTTCAGATGCTCATTGCATTTTTTGGAGACTTGCAGTCATGCTTGCAAGCTTTACCCATAAACTAAACACAATGCCAGTCTATCATGTATGGTCCATAATCTGTGCAGTAATCCTTAGTTTAAGCAATTTATCTTGACCTTGTTTGTTGTTTGCTGTTCATTTTTTACTTTGACCATGTTTTCCTCATGAAACAAGTAGATAGTTATTGTTAGGCAGCAGGTCTTTTTTGGATAAGAAAAATTTTTACAAGTGGGGGGTAATTGGTATCACAGAGATTGGTACTTTCAGCATGTTACTTGGCACTTTTATAAAGCTGAATATAAATTATAATTAGAACTGCAGTGCAAAGAGAAGTGGTTTGAGTTGAGTGCTGCTTGTTTTTTTATATTTGATTTTGAGTGGCAGTCCAGTAATGTATTTAAAAAGTAATTTATTTTTTATGCCTCGCAACCTTTTTGTTTCTATCTAGATATTAAGTAAGCTGTCATGTAGCCAATGCACTGAAATATTTTTTTCTTTTCCACTTCATTTTGTCTTGATTGGACTCTCATGATGATGGTTTGGCACCCAGGGCAGTGCATTAAATTAAAGTCACAGTTTTTGCAGTTTTGAGCATAGCCCCATCCTTTTCTAGTTGGCCACACCCCTTCCCATTGTCCCCACCCCCTCAGCTGTCTCCTACAGCCGCCCCTTTGATTTTGAGTCACCAGCCGCCACTGATATATATCGATACAGATTTATATATATATATATATATATATATATATATATATATATATATATATATATATATATATATCAGTGTTCCCTGTTTAAAATCTGCCCCTGAGCATGATCCTTGTGGTCCTGCAGAGTGGTGCTAGCAGCAGAGAACTGAGAAAAGTGACTACTTTCCTGATCTAAGTATTTTCTTGCTGTTTTTACCTGAGAGACCTTCCTTTCTTACTTTGAACAAGTTTAAATTGCTTTATTACCTGTTTTTTTGCATTGTACATTATCTGCACTTAAAGTTACATTTGATCGAAAGTTTATTGTTAAATTTAACTGTTGAGGCTACCCACTAAAGTGAGCTAGCCTGTGTAAGTCATTTATTACTGTTTTCCTGCATTTCTGTGTACTTTTTCACCTAAAAAACAAAAAAAAAATCCTAGTTTTCCCGCCTTTCTCAACTAGTTTAGACCAGTATATAGGCTTTGCTGTATTCTGGACTGTGGTGTAGTTCCTGTGTTGCCCATTGCCTTACCTGGATAGAAGGAAGTTTCTTTGCTCACCAGTGGGAGTGGGGAGCCTTGAGCAGCCTATCTGTCCCTGGAGGAGTGACCTCAGCACAAGAGCTTGTAGTAATTGGTCGTTTTGGACCATTTCCAGCTCTTTTGAAGTTCCCTGTTTAAAATCTGCGTTTGCGTGGCTTTGAGCGATTGTGCACATAGTGCAGCACCAGTTAAACAGGCTTAAACTATTCCTGGCTCCGCCAAGTCTGCACTTCAATTTTTCCCTTAAGAAAGCTCTACCTTCAACAAAATCAGTCTATTCGCTTTATCATAAGCCTAGCACTTGCTCCTAAAACCTTTCTTTTAAGTGAAGCACCCTTAAACTAACGTAAGCACTACATCCACCTACAACCCTTGTTAATACCCACTTCCCTTCAAAGTCCTCTCTCTGACCCAGTTACACACCACCCCCTTATACTATTCTGGCATGTCGAGTGGTATATTGCTGACGTCCTCTCCAGTTCAGCTGGTTAATCTGGGAATCCTGAGACAATGTTACAATTGTCTCATGTACACAGACATCCCTCTCCTCCTCCCAACAAACACATGTGAGAGATGCAACTATATAGCCAAACTGGAGGCTGAACTCTCTCAACACAGGACTAGCAAGACCAGACAGGAGGAGAAGGTAACCATACACACAACAAACCCAGTTTCACATAAACCAACCACAACTGCAAACCAAACACATAGTAACACAAAGACATACTTGGAGGCTCAAATAAAAAACTTTCCGAAACAACAGAGGCTCCCAAAGCAGACATCCAAGAAAACACCACCTCAAAACTCTGCACAAGCAACATATAGTACACAAAATCAGTGTGCCAAACAATCACAGCCCTTAAGGTGAAACACCATGCCTGATACACTAGTAATAGGTGACTCTATAGTCAGACACACTGATATCCCGCTTACCAGGCTGAACAAAGCGAGGGTAACGGTGAGCTGCCTGTTGGGAGCTAGGATCCACCACATAACACAAGCACTCAGGTCACTCCAAAGCAAGTACAAATATGACTCCGTCATTGTCCATGCCAGTGTGAATGACCTGAGACGTACCTCCTTGGACTACATGAAAAGAGACCTAGAGGAGCTCTCTGATTATGTAGCCCAGGCCGGTATGACCCTGACCCTGAGCAGCATCTTGCCCTTACCAAGAATGATGCCACAATACAAAGACAAGATGATCAGCTTTAATAATTGGCTCAATTACTGATGTCATTCTAGGGGGATCCAATGTCTGTTTGCTTGAGATGACATGCTGGACAAGCCACGCTGCTTCGAAAGGGACAGCTTGCACCTGTCACCACTGGGCTTCCGGATATTGGCTAAGGCTCTTGCCACCCCCATAGTGCCTTTTTTAGGCAAGGCTCAAAAGACAAACCCACCACCTTAGAAAACAATAAAGGAAAAAAAACTAAGGGTAATGCTGCTCAACGCCAGAAGTCTAAATCTCAAGATGCAGGCTCTCGAAGCACTCCTCAGTATGGAGAGCATCGATGTCTGTGCAGTAACTGAAACCTGGTTCAAGGATCCTGAGAGCACCCCAGCCCTACCAGGTTATACCTCGTATCATGCATTTCGGCCCCAAAACCTGGGCCGAACCACAAAAGGAGGGGGAGTGTCCATATTCATTAAAGACACCCACACCTCCAGGTTAGTGGCAATGCACGAAGCATCGGAGACCATCCATGTGCAACTAACCATAGGCAAAACTGCTATACAACTTGTAGCATGCTACAGACCACCCTCGCAATCTCAGGAACTCCATTCAGCTTTCCTGAAGACACTGGAGGATATGAATGTCTCACCAAATACCATCATATTTGGAGACTTCAACTACCCAAACATAGTCTGGGTGCATTACTCAAGCCCCAACACCCTAACCCAAAGGTTCCTGGAATTCATCAACTCAAATGCGATGGAACAACTAGTCACCTCCCCCACAAGGGGAAATAATATACTTGACCTGATCATCACAAACATGGGGACAAAATGCTCAACACCGGAAGTATATCCCTCACTAGTGAGATCAGACCATAAACTAATAACCCTAGATATTCATATCCCACCTCCACCCCCAGCACAAAACTTTACACTCCTTAGGACTGAAATGGTATCCTTCAAGCCCCCTGGGCCAGTGGAAACCACATCCCACACTGCTGAATCCTTCACAAATGCTTTCTACGGGTATCTCCAAGAATGCATGGATCATGCAATCCCAAATAAAACCAAGACCCTTTCCACCAAAGGCAGGCATCCTATCTGGTGGACCCCAGCCATAAACAAACTTTATAACAAGAGAAGGAAGCTACTGCAAGACAGAGCAAAATCCCATAAAAGGAAGGCATCCCTGATCAGCACTAGCAAAAAACTACATTCGCTAATAAAATCATCAAAGGCCAACTTCGAGAGAACAATCACTAAGGACACTAAAGATAAACACAAGGCCTTCTTCAGTTATGTTAGAAACCTGTGTGGAAACCCTCAGATATGCACAGAGTTAATTCATAACAGCAAAAAATACCCTGAACCCACAGATATTGGCAACATACTGGCAGACAGGTTCAGTGCAAATTTCTCCCCTCCCTCTCCCCCAAAAGACGAAATAAATATCTCAGCTGAATGCAAACTCCCTGAAATCTCAGATGCCCAGGTGAGAGCTGCCCTCAGCAAAGCTAAAAATACAGCATCCATGGGACTTGACGGTGTCCCAGGTTGCGTGCTACATGAACTCCTAGAGGAGCTAAACCTGCACATAAGAACACTGTTTAATCTTAGCCTTGCTACAGGATACGTCCCTGAACACTGGCGTACAGCTACAGTGGTCCCACTCCACAAAGGTGGCACCTCTACAGACCCTGGAAACTACCGCCCCATAAGCTTGACCAGCCTGGTCTGCAAAGCTATGGAAAGGATCATTATGTAACTCATAAACAAAGACATTGGGGACCTACAGACAATTGACCCTACCCAGTTTGGCTTTGTAAAAGGCAGATCCTGTCTTTTAAACCTGGTGGACTTTTTTGAAGCAGTCACTAGAGCCATCGATGAAGGCAAAGCAGTTCATACAGCCTACCTGGATCTGGCTAAAGCATTCGACACAATACCCCACTCAGGCATCATAGACAAGCTCAACAGCTTAAATGTAAACACGTTTGTCACAAGATGGGTTGCAAACTGGCTAAAGGACAGAACCCACAAAGTCAGAATAGCTGGAGCTATGTCAGACTCTAAGCCAGTCACAAGTGGAGTCCCACAGGGCACTGTCTTGGGACCCCTCTTGTTCGGCATTTATTTCTCAGATGTGCAGGCAAACATAGGGGGGTTGTGGCTGACAAAGTTCGCAGAAGACTGAAAACTAGGCGCCATAGTCGACACACCAGCTGACACATGCATCCTCCAGAAGGGCCTCACAGAAACAGATGACTGGTGCCAGAGTCATGGCCTTAAACTAAATGCCAAAAAATGTATAGTCATCCCCTTTGGAAAAAAACAAAGTACCCACAAATTACCACATAGGTGGTAATCCATTAAGTATGGAAAAAGTAATTAGAGACCTGGGGACCCAAGTTGACAGTGACCTCTCATTTGACACCCATGTCGCCAAAGTGGTTAGAAAGACAATCTACCTTGCGCACCTTATCATGAAGGGATTCACATCCAGATCAAAGGATGTCATTGTACCCTTATATTCCTCCCTTTTCAGGCCTATGATTGAGTACAATGTCCCATTTGGTATGTACATCACCCGGCACCTGCAGCAGCTGGAGAGACCCCAAAAGTACCTTACAAAGAGGATCAAGGGTCTCCAGCATATGTCATATGCTGCCAGACTGAAAAAGCTCCAGCTCTATTCAGTAGCATACCACCTGCTCAGAGGTGATCTGTGCCTTACGTACAAGGCCAAGTCCAATTCAGAATTAATGGACATGCTCCACCTCAAAAAATCCAAATCCATCAGAGCCACGAGAGCTAAAGATCTAAACCTCAAAACAAATATGAATAGGACATGCTGGAGGGACAGATTCATAACCCAGAGGCTTCCCGCACTCTGGAACAGGATACCTGTTCATGTTAGGCAGAGCCCCTCACTGACTCTTTTCAAGAGAAATCTGGAAGAATGGATGGGTGATCGTAGGTTTACCCCGGGGGTTATCTCTGTGTCATTGCTAGATAGAGGCACAGTAAACTAAATTTAATTTAAATTGTACACTTTTGTATCATTACATGGGGTGGCGAAAGCCACATACACTTTGGCTAGGCTTATAAATGCCCTAGGGCAGATAGCCTAGTACTATACAATGAAACTATGAAACTATATATATATATATATATATATATATATATATAGAGATATATATATATATATGTATATATATATATATATATATATATATATATGTATATATATATATATATATAGATAGATAGATATATGTGTCTAGTTCACATGACTAAAATTTCATTTGACTGACTTTCATTTGACAGAGACCAAAATACCTAATTTTCAAAATACTGAAAACTCACTTGACTGAAATTCATAATACTGAAACATTACAATGCTACATTTCAAAATACTAAGTTGTAAACCATTGACATGAAAACTTATAACACCAATGACTAACTCTTTCCAAAACTTAAAAACTACTTAAATACTTTCTTAACAAAAACTGGATGATATAAAACCAGACTAGGTGGGGGGGCTACACCCCTACCCCCTAACTATATATAGTAACTCCAGGATCACACTACTGTAGGGAAAGGTCATATATCTTTTACTTATTTTACAGAGGTCTACATGCTGCCGCTACTGCTGGGAACACACAAAACATCTGCCATATTACTTGAGATACTGCCCATAAAAATGTAAACAGACATACCCACATTTAGAAACACAACAACACTACATTCTTCATGAATATCGGTATTCTGACAATCAGCACTGTAAGTTACAGTAATTCTTTTCATCAAAAGCAAGTCACAGGAGAAGGGAAACCCACATCATGTCTATGGCTTACAATTCAGTATAATGAGATTCAGTCAAATGAGTTTTTAGTATTCTGAAAATTTGGTATTATGGTCTCGGTCAAATGAAATTTCAGTTATGTGAAGTAGACCCAATATTAAAGCAAATTGTTCAAAGCTGGCAGTTATACAGTATAGCAGGATCTTACTTATAGTACTCATGCATATCACAGTTTCTTTTATATCACCTTAAAGAAACATGAAATACAGATTGCAAAGCATTTCTGAAAATTACTTTTCTAAAACATGAACTCTGTATTTACCAAGAATAAAGATTAAAAAAAATATACTTTGGTTTTCACAGCTTACTATTTTTGCCCCTATAATTCTACCTTGTATTTAGTCTTTGAATAATTATTTAAAAAATAATAGGAGTTTAAAGAACAAAACTAAATAGCATATTTCCATGTTTTTTATTAAGTGGCCCAATAACAATAGCGTCCTTCCATATCTAGGGTGATTTTATTTCCAGCAGTTACCTGGTAGCAGGTATGACATTTGATAATAAATCTGACACTGCTTTTTAAGTCAGACTGTAACAGCCTCATGAGATGCTTTTTAGTTTCATACAATCTGCAGAAGTCAAACTAAAATTGTATGACTTTTCCTATATATTGCAACATATATGTCTATCAGTAGGTCAAGAAACAATTAGAAAATTATTTTAAGTGATAGATAGATAAGACCATTAATCCACAAAATAAATCAACCAACACACTGAAGAATAACATCAACTAGCTTAATTGATTATTTGCTTTTGTATACAATCATACTAATAGACTTAATCAGAGTGCCAAAAGTCCTCCATTACAAAACATAAATAACAAACTGGGAATATCCAATACAATGACATCTTTTTCAGTGTACAAAGCTGTAAAAACATTTAAAATTGCATTATAAAATTGTTAAATTTAGCTTTTATATCATAAATTTAAAATATGGAGGTACACAATTTTAAAATCATATTTACTGAATTTGCTTAATTTATTCCAGGATATATAGTGGCATTAAGAAGCAATTTCCAATTGATTCTTTTTCTAATAATTCTTTCCAGTATCTAACCCTATAGTTCTTTGTAACTATTACATTAAAAAATACAGTTTTTACACTGTAAGATACGTTTACTTAATTTGCTTTTTGTACATGCTTTCTGAATATCTTAAGTGTATTCATAGATTATTTTCTTCAAATGCCACTCTGTTGTTCTGATATAATATGCAGCACATGTCTAACACTCAGCAATTACACCAGACCTTTAGAATCACAAATGAAAATTAATATTTAATTTTCTTGAAAATAAAGAATGTTCTGTTAAAGCAGTAGAAATCAGTGCTGATTTGCTGGGTATAAAGGTAAATCACTGAAATGCATTGTCAGAAGTGTGCTGTGTTTTACTGAATAAAGCCTTCAGCTCCAGTTTTGGTGCTACTCATTCTTGGTGGTACCCTCCTGACAGTGCATTTTGGTGATTTTACACGTTTGTTTTGTGCACTGGTTCTCACATTTTGGAGTTTTAGTGGGTATAAAGATTTTTTTTCAAATAAATTACAAAATAAAGGATCAATAACTAATTTGTTATAAATGAAGCTATGAAAATAATTTATAGAAATTAAAATATTGTTACAATTATTGATGCCCTTATCCATGATATTTAAGTAATTTTAGTTAGTCTCAGATATTGAATTTTCATAAACATGTCCATAATTATCATGAAATAACTGGAAAGGAACAGGATAGAAAAAAAACTCACTAGTAGGTAAATGTGAAATTCATCTTAATTACTTCTGTGTTTTCTGTATGTGGAAACTATAATCTAAACAGCTGAATAAACAGCAAAGTCAGAGACAGAGGAAGTATTGTGGTGAGTATTGTTTACAAGGATGTGAGTTTGTATTTTACATTTACATCTCAGCCTATGATATATACTGGAACATTTTGAGGTAGCTGGAACTTTTGAGGTAGCTGTAGGCATATTTTTTTATTTATGTATTTATTTGACATTTGTTTACCAGGATTGTCCAACTGGACATTAGGTGTCCTTTTACAGTGGAGTACTGGGGAAAAAAGCTTCACATGTTACAGCGTATTTTAATAATAATAGTTAAAAAAGTTTGACAATGCTAACAATAGTTATAAAATTAACAATAGTTCAGAGAGTTTGAGCAGTTATCAGAAAATTCAAAATTCAAAGTAAAAATAATTAACAAGGTTTAGCACTGCATAACACTAGCATTAAGAATTAACAATGATCAGCACAGTTTGACAAGTTGTTAGCAGAAAATTGTTGTCAAAAACATAGCAGTTAAGCATAGGAATAGTATATATAAAATCAACTTAATAGAGATAAAATTGTACTAGATGTGTATACCGTGTTCAGTATGCATAGGGGTGTAGTATAACACTGTGGAAATGTGTTTGGTAAAGGGGACTGGAGTAGTAGGCTGGAGAAGGTGGGCTCAGGGAGGGTTGTTGCAATTACATAGATGGTTTTCTTGAAGGGGTGATTTATTTCTTGAAATCTATTTGATTAAAGTAAGTATTTTCTCTTTTCTCTGTGCACATTTATATTTTTCTGCATAATTAGTGTTAAGTGTACTACATAATGTAGTCTTTCTTAAGTAAAGTGTTTATTCACATTTAGACAGCTTGAGGCTGAACATTTATTTACTTATTTATTAACTGATAAGAGGATATTATTATAAAATGATGACAAGCTGCTCTCATCCATCTGTAGTTGGTCAGGCTCCTCTGCTACATAATACTGTTTGTGTTTGTAATTATTTGGCTTATTTTCAAGAGATTAACAGTGACTTAAAATTCATCTGTCAGGTAATCTTGAGTGGCTGCAGTTAACTACCTTGGGCCAGGACAGAAGGCTGTTTCTTTGGAGAATGTAAAATTAGCAGCCATCCATGAAAATTAATGTACATGTGAGCACACACACACCCCCACACACACACACGTGTGTGTGTGTGTGTGTGCGTGTGTGTGTGTGTGTGTGTGTGTGTGTGTGTGTGTGTGTGTGTGTGTGTGTGTGTGTGTGTGTGTGTGTGTGTGTGTGTGTGTGTGTGTGTGTGTGTCTCTTTGTAAGATATACAGTTACTATGGGCATGTGAAGTCTAGAATAAAATGAAATCCAGAGACAGTTATCAGAAATGGGTCTAGGCCAGAGATTATACTTGGCTGGGTGTTCATTGTGAAGCCTGTCCTTGGTTGCAGATGGTATAGGTCCACGCACTGGAGAACAGTGTGCATTTCCTTTATGTTTCTGATGTTAGCATTTTTTTAGATAGCTGCTTAGTGTTCATATTTATATGTATTCTGTATACTTTAGCATTTTAGTACCAGTGGTATGACTCAGGAGACCATGCAGCTTATGGAAATTATATTTCAGATATCAATATTTTTGTCAGCATTGGAGAGAATCTAAGTATGCCAGTCCCTGCCCAGTGTTTAACACAGCAGTGGCAGTGCATGACTATTGCAATAGGACCTCACATCAGGCATCTAGACTAGTTTCCACTAGCTGCCAATGAGCCTCTTAAAGGTTCGTAGGTTGGTACTAGGCTATCAGCCCTAGGGCCTATACAAGCCTAGCCATAATTCCCTGGCTATTTCTTCCCACACTATTTACTTCCCTGGACCCCTGTCTAGCAGGGCAACTGACATGATTCCCGGGGTGAATTTCCTTTCTCCCATCCAATCATCAAGGTTCCTTTTGAACTAGGCATTGTTAGCAACTGTCTGAATGAACCTGTACCATCTACCTTTTTAGGGAGATTGAATAAAATACTAGTTAGTAACTTTTGAAGTGAAAATGGATCTAGAGGGGGATGATTCCCTAATTTTGTTGATATGACAAGGGGACTTCCATTCTTTTGTCTTTTGACATCAAAAATAACATATTTATGCATCAAAATACATTGGCTTTTTTATCCATTATCATGATCAAATCCTTTTATAATGTAAAACTAAAGATTAACTCTTTTAGACAATCTTATCAAACAACATCAAATCAGATTTATACCTTTAACTGCTGTATGCTCAACTCACTCTTCAAATAACTAGAGAATTGTTACTTGATAAAAATATATGAATATCAGATCTAAAAATTAGGCTGTATGACAGTTATTAAACTCTACTACCAGGCCCAAGAAACACTTCTCCTCTGGTACTACTCTTGACTGGATTCTTGTTTCCCACCCCCACGGCATCCTACCTGACACTCTTCGTGATCATCTTCCCTCTTTCACTCATCACCTTCCCTTCTCCTTACAGCTATCCTACACTTATATCTCCTCCGACTCTATCAAAAACTTCAACCCTGAAACCTTCTCCAGCTCTCTAAAACACACAAACCAGAGTCCTCTAAAAACCCCTCTAACTAGATAATGCAGTAGCCTACTTTAATACTACATTCTTAGACCTGTTAAATATCCTTGTTCCCTCCAGAACCAAAAGAATTAAAAGTAAAACTGCCCCATGGTTAAGCAAAGAAACTACAGCAATTATGCATCTCCATGACAAAGCCTGAAAATATTACCAGAAAAATCAAACACATACTACCCTGACTGAATATAAGCTACTATTTAACAAAGTAAAGAAACTTGTTGCATTCGACCGCAAATCCTATTTCTCCACTCTTCCAAATAACCACAGGACTAACCCCAAAAATTTCTGGAATGGGATCTCCACCCTCCTCAATCCTAGCAAAAGAGACAACCCCTGCCCTGACCCAAATGTCCCAGACCTCTCCTTAGCCACCCAAATTAATTCCTTCTTTATTGATTCTATAGCCAAACTAACTACTTTCTTCCCCAACAAAGCTTCACTTCCACCTCCTCCTATCTCTCCCTCCCCTAACACTACCACCTCCTAATCCCCTTCCTTCACTATCAAACCCATTCCTATCTCCACCATAAAAAAACTCCTTCAGAAACTGAAATGATGCTCAAATGCCCCTGATGACCTTCCTTCCTACTTCCTCAGAATTGCTGCTGATGCCATCGCCTTTCTCATCTCCTTTCTAATAAACCGTTCAGTCCAAGAAAACTATGTACCCCTACTCTGGAAAAAGGCCTATATCACTCCCCTTCACAAAGGAGGTAATAACAGCAACATTTCCAATTTATGGTCAGTCGTTATCTTATCCCCTATGACAAAAGATCTAGAAAAGTGTATCCACCTTTAACTTCTACCCTATCTCACAAACAACCACCTACTTACCCCCACACGACATGATTTTAGACCTGGCCACAGTACCACAGCCGCTCTCCTCTCCTTCCTCGAAACTGTCAACAAAGCCCAGGATTCTGGCTGTCTATAGTCCACCCTGCTTCTGGACTTATACAAGGCCTTTGACACTTTCTCCCATAACCTTCTCCTATCTAAACTCTCTAATCTAAACCTATCCCACTCTTCTGTCAACTGGTTTTCTAGTTACCTCCCTGACAGACAACATAACAGCTATATCACTCCCACTACTAAACTTGTACTCTCCAACACCTTCGTCATTCCTTCTCTCCACCTTCAAAATGCACCTACCCAACAGACTTCTAAGATCCAATAACCAGAATTTACTTGAACTGCGCAAGCCTGCCTGTCTTCCAGGCAAACACCTACCTACTATCCTTTTCCCTAGCTCACTTTTGGAACTCCCTGCCACCTCTTATTCATACTACAGACAACAACTCTATCTTTAAGACCCTGCTTCATTCCCATCTCAAAAGCCTCTGGAAATGTTCCTGCTCTCATCCCACATGACTCGTCTCCTTTTTCCCCATTTCTCACACTCCTTTACTTCTCTCTTCTCTTCATCATGGCTACCATCTTCATTTTTCTCATTTACTCCTAATCGTGCTCTTTTTTTTCCTTATTGTCCCCCCTTCTTACATTCAACAATTAACACCTCTTATCCCCCATCCTACTTTAACTCTGCTAAGATTCCATGTAAAACTGTAATGCCAACCCTGTGCTATTTCACATTCTAACAAATTTAACAGGACTATGCACCAATGGAGTTTTCTTATTTTAATTGACCTATTTATGTGTGTGTGTGTGTGTGTGTGTGTGTGTGTGTGTGTGTGTGTGTGTGTGTGTGTGTGTGTGTGTGTGTGTGTGTGTGTGTGTAATTTTACCCTTTACTTTTTTAACTGAATTTGTACTGCAACCGCAGATTTTTTATCATGTTATGTAATACCATCATTCTTCAATAGTATTACATACATGTAAATTCATTGTCTTCATATTATATTGTTGTTCATGGAGATTTTTTACCCAAGACTCCATTGAAAATGGGTTCTTCTTGAGCCAGTGGATTATCCCGGTAAACAAACTGTAAAATAAATAAAATAATAGCAGTATCCAATGAGGCTAAACATTTCTTGATTGTTGTATTTAGAAAGGCCTTCACCTTGACGCTGTTTTATTTTGTTTTATTTTATGCATTTATTTTATTTGCCTTAGCTTCCTAATGACATAGATGTAAAGTCATATTACACTGGTATGCACAATTTTTGCATCTGACCCTTTCTCTGTGGTCAGTTTTTCTTTCTGGTATTACTGGTCATCAAATTCTTCAAGAGTTTAATAAAGCAGTAAGTTCATTCCTTTTCAGTGTCTAGAAAGACAAATTAGGCGCAATTATTTTCTGTGTAACTTTCTTGACTATTGCCTTACAGTGTCCAAAAACTAATGCAGAACACCAGTAGCACAAATTTACTCACTGTTTTTCTAATGACAGAATAGCCAAATTTGTCATCCAAAATTAGAACTTGAAAGGGGGGGGGTCATAGCAGTTATATTTGCATGCCAGTTTTATGAGGCGTTGAAAGGGCGCGCACGTATAGTTAGGTATCACATATTGTAACTCACATTGGAGTTCCAAGAGACTTGAGTGCACTACATCATGCTTCTCTTGAAATAACACTGTACCTAATCAATCCAGTGATGTGTAGTGTTATACAATGCGTAGCTTTTGTATTTCCTGCTAAGATATGAAACAGAGCATGAAAGACTTTGGCTTATAGCAAAAAGATTGATTTATGTGTTTTAAATCTTTACACAACTGCAACGATAGAACAACCAATAAGTCACAGAGCAAAACTGGAGCAGGAATGAAGGACTTAAGCACAGCTCGAACAGTACGAACAGAAAAATTCTTTTAATGAATAAAACAATATGAACAACTTGACTGGTTAAGCCAGTCTAGAAACAGATGAAAGCGCTTAACCAGTCAAGTTGTCCATATTGTTTTATTCATTAAAAGAATTTTTCTGTTCGTACTGTTCGAGCTGTGCTTAAGTCCTTCATTCCTGCTCCAGTTTTGCTCCGTGACTTATTGTTTTAAATCTTTGGAGGAAAATGTGAATAAAATATTATGCAGATTGTCAGATATGGAATGTGCTAACCACTGGCTGAGAACAGATTAAATTTATGCGGAGGGCACTGCTTACCCTAGACCACCCCTCTCACAATCTCGGAATGTGATTGGAAGTGATCAACACTTAACCGCGTCTACTAATAACTATTCAGAAAGCAGACAGGAGAATGTGACATCACCAATGCCAGGAGAAAACAACAATGGATATGAAACTTCTATGAACGCTAACATCAATAGGAATGGCACCCAAGACAAGGAAACGTTTTGGGGACTGCAAAATCAATCCAACGGCCAACATCAGCAGCAAAAAAACTACCATGGCAAGAAGGTGTGGAAATGAATACGGTGAACACTATGAGGAATTACAACACTCGGAGCAACAGGAAGAAGTAATAGTGTAAAATGTGTTGATTGCATTGGGCTACAGAACCCCTTCATGCCAGATAATCAACAACAGAAAAGGTGACTTTAATGTTTACAATTTTACAGAATATCATATTGATGAAAAGCTAGCCAAACTGTTTGTGAAAGGATTAACTTTTGTGCCCTCGAAAAAGGGCGACCTATCAGAACTGTTGATAGACTTTAAGTTATACATAAGAAAACTTAACTTGGCTGTTTTTCTAGGGAATACTGCTTAGAGTAACCAAGAATTGAGAACTGCGAGCACGTTTAACCCACCAATCCATCCCTTAATCAACATGTTTGACTGTAGTTTGAGTTTAGACATTTATTCAACAGTAGGATTAGTACAACAAATAAGTGCAATATGTCTACTGAAGAAAGATTGTTGCTGTCACAGTTTAGGAGCCTCCCAGTCTGCATTATGAAACCCGATAAGGAGGGGGCAGACTGGTGGTAATGAATATTAAGCACTATATAGAGAAAATGAGGCACCTATTAGAAACAGACTAATATGTTAAAGTGAGCTTAAATGAGCTAAACACGGCTTACAACAGGATAAAAATGTACATAATTACTTGTTCATTGATGATTTAACAAACATGCAGGTAAAGCATTACCTGTCAATGCCATCATCTAGGTTACCTGCCTTATTTGGAGTCCCAAAAATACATAAAGATATCATGGATCCACCAATGAGAGCTTTAGTTGATGCCAGACAGATGATCACATACCCATGTGCTAAAGTTATAGATTCAATACTTAAGAACTATGTGAGTAAAGAACAGCAAACCGGTAAAGACTCATGGACATTTCTTGAAAAGATTAACTCACTAGAATTTAATAGGGAATGTAATTTTTTAACGGTAGATGTATGTGACTTATATTCATCTATCCCTCAGGATTTAGGCAGAGAATGGGTTATTGAACTGTTAAGGTTAAGATGGGCCCCTGAGAGTGAACAAAGACTAATAGAAGAATTATTGGGAATTGTCCTTAAAAACAATTTTGTTTAATTTGATGACAATTTGTATTTACAAAAAATCAGGGTCGCCAACCTGGTGATAGCGTTTTGGGAACAGAATTACGTGTTGAATAAAACACATATGGAAAATATTGTATTCTACACTAGGTTCCTGGACAATATATTTTTGATCATCAAGGGAGATCCTAGTGTAGCAAAGAATATTGTTGATTACTTTAATGGTACCACTATTTTTTTAAATTTACAAATGACTACCAAGGGAAAGAATAACCTACTTGGATGTGGAACTTTATAAAGACTTTCAGGAACATAGATATACAGTGAAGATTTTTAGGAAAAACACCTACTCAAATTCAATTTTGCATTTCTCTAGATCATACCCCTTCAACCAAAAAAAAGTAGGTGGTTAAGGGGCAGGTGGTGCGAGCAGCAAGGATGACCTCTAGAGATGTAGAGGGTGGAATGTGAAAACCTTAAGAAATGTTCCTATCATAGAGGGTACCCGATAAGTTTATTGGTTAACATCATTTCAGAAGTCCAACTCAAATGGGACAATGGGGTTTATAAACCTATATTGAGTAAGGGGACCTTAACAGTGGCTTTGGATGAGGAAGTAGACATAGTACAACATTCACCAACAGATTTGGGTGAAGTTGGATCGAATCGTGGAGTAACTAGTCCTTTTTCCCTTACCTTTGTGTTAACATTTAACCTTGGAGCTGAGGAAAAAAATCTTAAGAAAATATTGGCATTTGTTTACTACTGATAAGGGTATTTTACAAAAAGGTAGGAGACCGGCCAGTAACAACTTTTAGAAAGGGTAAAAATATGAAAAATATAATAGAAACTCCACTGAGGATTATAAAAAGAAATGCTGGGATTCATAGATGTGACCTGTGCAACTATTGTAAATATATTGAGATTGGTAAAACATTTTCATTAGAAACGAGAACTACTTTCTTAAAGATAAATTTAATAGTAATTCCAAATCCATGGCCTACTTGGCCCAGTGTCAGTGTTGTCTGCCATTTTATGTAAGAACAACTGACCGTAGACTACAGGATAGGATTTATGAACATATATATGCCATTAATAGGCACAAGCTGGACAATGCATTAGCCAGACACTGTGAAGAATACTCTCATCCTTTTTTTAAGTTTAAAGTGATTGCAGAAGTAACACCACAAGGAAGTGAATGTATTTCTAGAGGTGGACCCAGTAAGTTGTTGCTTGAAAAAAAAGAACTGAAATGACAGCTTAGGTTAGACTCCTGCAGCTCCCCAGGCCTGAACAAAGTATATTCTATAGCATGTATTTTAAAGCTTAGAAGTTTATTAAGATGACTTTTTTATAACTTCAGGCCTGGAAATTAACATAACACAATATGCTTAGACGTACTGGTTTTAACAGCTTATAATGGCAATTTACTAATAGGATTGGGAAAAGGTAAATTGGAAATTTAATAGTTTCTGTCCTTTTCATCCTTTTAAATTAACACCCTGTTCATGAATGAGTATATGTATGTATTTATTTGTAATTTGATACAGATACAATTTTACACACATAAAAGTCAGAGAAGAACGTAAATTAAGGTTTTTATAATAGGAAAGTCATTTTAAGAGTTAATTTAGATGTAATTAATGTTGTCATGTGAGTTAATTGAATTGTTTTTAAATGATTAAGGAATGTTTGGTAGTATATCTGAGGAAGTCTGGAAATTCTGACAGACGAAATGCGCTTCATACTACACAGTTGTATCCAGTGTTCATTTTTGTTTTATTAAACCTATTTTGGTATATTCGTTGTATGCCCTGAGTTTCCGAAAGCCTATTTATTGTTTGCTTGGTTGAGAACAGATGGCTAAGAAATCTAGGAAATGAAAACAGTGGTTGGCATTCCCAGAAACATACTGCAGTATGCAGTGCAAACTAACACAATTAGCAGCCATGCTTAGGGTACAATTGATTCCAAGACCAACTTGCATGGCCAAGAAATGGTCAAAACAGCACAGTACATAGATCATCCTAGTAAGTTCATAATGTATTGCAATTCAGGAACCCCATACATATGATCCATATGGAATATGCAAACAAAGGAAACTAAATCGGTAGGTTGACTCAGAGATATATCAAACAGTAGTAGTTGTCAGCAATACTTACCCATTCTGAATGCCACGATTTGTGGTCTACATGATGGAAGCTATGCTAAATATTTTTACAATGGTACCATGCCAAATTGTTTTGGTAGTCACCATTGGAGCCAATGCTGATAGTGCTATATGGCACTCTCCTTACCAATAGATGATCTACAGACAGTGTCTAGTTTGCCATCAGTTAGTGCACCAGCAGACAGCTCATCATTTCATAATGGACAGGTATACATTAATGGACACACTTGATCTCTGTTATGCAGAACTAAAGTGTATGCATGGTATACTCATTCCTGTGGATGCAAAGGTATGTAAAGGATTAGCCATCTTACCTAGAAGGACATTCTGGCTATGTGAGGAGGACACATTAGGAATATAAGAGGCATTGGATTCACAAATAGTAAACCATTTCCTCAACATGCCACAACATGTGAAGAAGCATATCTGTCTTTCCAGAACAATGGAGAGGTGAATCTACATCATTTTGACTTTCTACAAGATAGACCAGGGGTCTCAAACTCAAAGGAGCACAAGGGTCACAAATAACACCAAGGATTTTTTGGTGGGCTGCAAGTTCAAGTACTCCACAAACTATACTTTTTTGTTAATTAAAAAAAAAATAAGTTACAAAAATGTTTGGTTTGAAGCAACAGACCAACACTATTCTGCTATATTAGTTTCAAATATTCTAGTAATTTCAACTAAGCTCTATGACAAAGTATTTCTTGTTCAAGAAACATTATTGCACTTTTTCATTTTGACTGCTTAGCTGACAACGTTTTAAATAGACCAGGATGTCAACATTAGGCTTTATGTCACATGAAGCAGCCACTAGCTGTCAAGTGTTCATCAGTCAACCTTGACCAGAAAACTGATTTGTTGAGCTTCATATATGAAAAAAACTGTTCACAAACATATGTACTGCCAAACATTGCAAGGATTCGAGCAGCTATAGAGAAAAGCTTTGGAAACTTATCTGGACTCATGTTATAAAAATCTGTAACACCAGCATCTATGCACTTCTGTTTCATGACACTATCACACTGAAGTTCCAACAACTCAATTTGGAATTCTTTAGAGAAATTGTCAATACCTATGGAAAAAGGCATAGTAAAGATGCCAAATAAGGGTTCTAGTGCCTCGAAATCCTGGAACTGACAGTCAAATTCTGCTTGTAAGTTGTTAACTGCATCTGAATATTCTTTCAAGAACTGTTTTTTGACTGTTCTGAGTAACTGCAAGGCTGAGAAATGAACTTGGTTACCATCCATCAGTTGTTTTGCCCACAGAGAAAGTTTATATCTGAAAGCCTTGACATTGTCATACAACCGTGGTATCATCTGTTTTGTGTCCTGGAGCTTGAGATTGAGTTCATTCAGATGTTGTGTAATATCTGTCAGGAAAACAAGGTTAGATATGAAAAATGGATCATCTAGCTAAGGAATTTCATTTTCTTTCATTGTCATGAAGATTTCTCTTTCCTGTCACAGTGTTAAGAATCTTTTCAGCACACTTCCCCTACTTAGCCATCTGACTTCATTGTGATAGAGTAATTCTCCATATTCAGTATCAAGGTTGTTTAGGAAGTCACTAAACTGGCAGTGATTTAAACCTCTTGCATGTATAAAGTTTGTTGCCTTAACAACAGCATCCGTGACTTCCTTCATTTGGAGACGTTTTCCACACAATGCTTCTGGGTGAGAATGCAATGAAGTGTAATGAAGGTGTCAGCAGCACCAACACTGTTGAGCTTTGCTTTCAGTAATTCAGCAACACCAACTTTTTCAGAACACATTGAGGGTGCACCATCAGTCACTACTGAAGCAAGCTTATCCCATGCCAATTACAACTTTTCTATACATTTTTCAAGTTCGCTAAATAAGTCATGTCCCATAGTTGTGCTTTTGAAAGGCAACAAGTCTAGTAATTATTCCATAACATTCAAGTTCCTGTCCACACCTTGAATGAACACAGCTCAATATGCGGTATCTGTTATGCCAGTGCTCTCGTCAAGGGCAACTAAAAAAGCTTCAAACTGTTTTACAGCTGCAAGTAGCTGCTGGTGCACATTACTGGCCAATTCAGTAATTCTGCTGCACACTGTATTTGCAGACAAAGTTATACCTTTGAACACTTTCTTCTTGTCTGAGCAAATAATTTCTCTTGCTTTTATGAAGCAGTCTTTAATGAGCTGGCCTTCAGTGAATGCACAAGATGACTTTGCGATCATTTCACTGATAAAAAAACTTGCTCGTACTGAATCTTCATCCATTTTGTTAAGGTTTTTGAAGATGTTTCGCTGCTTGGCAAAAGCTGATTTTAGTTGATGAACTTTCTCTTCCCTCATTTTGCCTGTTATCACATCATATTTGTTACCAAGTTCCATAATGTCTCTATACATTGTATTCCTTTGGAACGGAAAAAGATTGATAGAAGATGAGGCATTTGATCTGATTATTCAGCTCAGTGAAAAATATAATTTTCCCACTTTTCTTGAAAAACATTCTTTTCATCTAAAATCTTTCATTTCTTGGATGACGACATTGCTAATAGTGTCTTATAATGCTAGTATGAAATAAACATACAAAGGAAATTATATTGGTTTTGAAATTTTCTAATACTGAAACAAGCACTTCTATTAAGTAACAGATGGGGTCTACATTAGAACACCGAAGTTTCAAAACTTCGAATGTTCTAATAACAAACCCTATTCAACGAAAGTTGAAAACATCGAACATACAGAACAGCAAATTTTTTCCTAGGGAAAAAAGTCGCTGTTCCAAAACGCATACATACAACACAAGCACACCAAGCAAACAGCAATCCACACACATACACCTAAAATCTTACACCTAACCCTACACTAAACTATACATACACCACTAACTACCCACTTATCTTAACCCAAACCCTAACCCTAAGGTCCGTCACTATCGCACACTCACCTCACCTGTGCCCTGACTCTACCTCACCAACCCTGCCCTAACCCTCATGTCCACACAATCGCACACATACCTACCTAACCTATGCCCTAACCCTAAGTCACCTAACCCACCTTAACCCCCACATCCACACAATCGCACACATACCTAATCCGCACCCTAACCCTAACTAACATAACCCATGCTCAATCACGCACTTACCTAAACCTGACCCGTAACTTTCCACCACAGCGCTGAAAATACCGAAGCAACAGAAACAGACAACCAAATTCTTTCCCTAGGAAAAAAATTTGTTTTTCTGTAGCTTTGATATTTTCAGCATTCGTTTAATATGGGTCTATATTAGAACATTCGAAGTTTTTAAGCTTCGATGTTCTAATATAGACCCAACAGATGATGACCACAAATTATAAATAAGTATTCTCTCTCTCTCAGTTCCATTCGTGCCACAAAATAACCTCCAAATACTTTTTAATTTTTAATTGATATTACAAAGTTTTGTTAGTTACACACACACACACACACACACACACACACACACACACACACACACACACACACACACACACATACACAGTGATCTTTGGGTAATTAACCCATGCTATCTTGAGTTCCCTTAGACCGCCATATAAACCAACAGGAACAAAGAAATCTAGCAGCTGGTGCAGACTGCAGAGAAAATGGGCACCTCTCAAGTTGGATGTTCATGGTAATCAAATGTCAATAAATACATTAATAAATTCCTATCCCATTGATTTCAGGTTGCTGCACCCATGTTACTCCATGAGTCACGCATTTGTGAATCTTGGGTGGTACAAGGGGATGTCATTTATGGAGGTTCTCTATACCTGGAGTCTTCTAGGTAAGCAAGAGTTTATGATGCAACAACTCCAAGACTTGGTCCATATTTCGGAATTGTGTACTTTCTTGCAATTGACAGCCCAGTATCCACTCTGTAAAGACATTCCTTGTTAAATGGGGTGCTTCACCTTTTATATCTAAGTTGCAATCCATGAACTTACCCGCAGCCATCCATTCAGTAGTTTGTCCAAGTATGCAGAAGAACTTCACTGACACACAAATTAATTATTTCCCCCAGCAACCCCTTCAGTAGCTTGTTAAACTTAGTGGACTTCTTCAACACAGTCAACAAAGCCCTAGATGAGGGCAAATATGTGTATATAGCCTACCTAGACTTAGCCAAGGTCTTTGACACAATCCCCAACTCAGGCATCACTGATAAACTCACCCACCTGGATATCCACACATATATTGTCAGGTTGGTTGTTAACTGGCTCAGTGATAGAACTCATATAGTCAAAACAGGGGACTCCACCTCCTCCTCCATCAGACCTGTAACCAGCAGTGTTCCAAAGGGATCAGTTCTGGGGACCCTACTGTTCAGAGTCTACTCCTCCAAAGTACAGGGTAAAACTAAAGGACTGTGGCTGACAAAATTTGCTGATGACTGCAAACTGGAAGCAGTCATTGAAACCGCTAGCAATGTCAACATCCTTCAAGAAAGTCTTACACAGACTAATGACTTGTGCCAAAGTCATGGTCTTAAACTTAATGTAAAAAATACATTATCATCCCCTTTGTCAAGGGTGATGTTCCAGCAAACTACCACATCAATATCAATACCATAAGCACACAGTCAGTGGTGAGAGATTTGAGCACACAGGTTGACAGCAACCTTAACTTTGATCACCATGTCTCCACAATGGTAAGAAGGTCATTTTACATTGCTCATCTCATAACTAAGGGCACTGCCTCCAGAAAGAAAGAGGTTATAACCCCCCTGTACTTTTTACTTATCAGACCAATAATAGAGTACAACGCTCCCTTTGGTGTGTTCCTTTCCAAACACTTGCAGCAACTGGAGAGACCACAAAGGTTCCTCACAAAGAAAATTCAGGGTCTTCAAGATCTGTCTTATGAGGACAGACTGAAATCACTGTCACTTTATATTGTGTTGTACAGACTGCTCAGAGGCAAACTGTGGCTTGCATATAGAGCAATCTCTGACCCAGCTTTAATGGAAATGCACATTTTCAAGTCAAATGGCAAATGGGTCACTTGCTCAAAGGACCTTAACTTGGTGTGTGAAATCAAAAGAACTTGCTGGAGAGACATATTTGTCTCACAGAGGTTGCCCTACCTTTGGAACAAGCTTCCTATTTGTTGCTCGTCCCTCTCTAACATAGATGACAAGCACATAGAGTATTTCATTTAGATGCTTTAATACATAGAAACACATCAGCTTACATGTGCTCAGTATTTATACACTTGTTCAAGCCCTTGGATAGCTTCTTAAATGTACATACACACACATTGGTCTACATCTCCCTCTTAAAATGATTGCCCCTGGTAAAAACAATATTAGACTTAAACATGCATTATTATAGACATTAGAAACAAACACATTGTTCATGTCCACATTGCCCTGTATCTGTTACATGGTCTGGAGATACGACCGGATTTCATAACATAATCTGGATTGAATTTAGCAACAGGGACAGTCTTCAGTGAACAACTTGTATAAGGAATTTCTGGATTTGTCTGGAATTGAAACAATGGACAACTCACTCTGAGATAAAGAGTCTTTCTCCCAGGCTATGTGCTGTGGTATAGGCTCGGACACCGATCGCAAATGTTTCTGATTCTGCCTAAACTCTACTCCTTGTGATTCCACAATATAAAATCTCGGCTCTGGGCAAATATTCTTCACAACACCAATCTGATCATAACCTTTGGATGTTTGCATCCTTACCAGTTCTCCTTCTCTTAATGGATTGTGTAGTTTGCTGGTCTTATCATAGTAGGACTTCTGGGTTAAACACATCTTCAACAGATCGGTTGTCACTGACCTGTTGTTCTTGACACATGGAATCAACAATTGACTACTGATTGTAATGTGGTTCTGGTTTGTCTCGGCAGAAGTCTCTGAGCAGGGAACCAAAAGGTTTATCATGAGGTACATTTCTGAGATTCAAGAGATTCAGGAAAACATCATTATTATCTCATTTTGACTTCTCTAGTAACTGTTTCACACTCTGAACTGCAAGTTCTGCCAAGCCATTTGTCTGCAGGTACTTTAGGCTACTCATGACATGAGTAAAGTCTCACTCTTTGGCAAATCGTTTGAACTGTTGGCTTGTGAACTGTATGCCATTGTCAGAAATAACTTTGTGAGGACTACCATCGACTGCAAAATGACACTTCATCTTAGTAATAACAGTACTGGATGCTAGGTTAGGAAGTAGGTCAATCTCAAAACAATTGGAATAAGAGTCTACTAACACCAAATAATGTTGACCATTCCACTCAAAAATGTTGGAAACTACTGTCGACCAAGGTAGTTCAGGAATCTGGTTTAGCTATAGTGGTTTCTTCTGTTGATGTGGCTTAGTACTGTTGCACATGGGGCAAGATAAAAGTGCTCTTTCAGTGTCTTGTGGCATAGAAGGCCAAAATACTAGACCTCTTGCCCTTCCTTTGGTAGAGTTGGCTTCTGGGTGACCAGAATGCAAGATAGCAATGTACTCTTGCTGCAAGGACTTTGGAACAATTACTTTTGGACCTTTCATGATACCTTTGTCAGATAAAAATCTCATCTTTGTATGGAAAATAAGGTTGCACTTCTTGAGATAAATTAGATTGCTTTGACAGCCATCCTTGATTAATAAAGTGGTTTGGCCTTTGTAAAACTGGATCTGTGGCTGTATGATCTTTCAGCTCAGCAAGACATGTGGAAGAAAAAAATCTCACTTCCATGACTTCAAAATCAAGGTTCTCATTCTCATGCTGTTCAATGGTATTTATGGGTGATCTGAACAATGTATCAGCAAGATAAAGTAGTTTGCCTTTCTAGTAGACAAGAGTGAAATCATACTCTCAACATCATGCATTGCAATCTGGCTGGATTTGAATTCACAGGCTTTCTCTAGATAGTAACTAGAGGTTGGTGGTCTGTTTCAATCTGGATAGGTCTACAATAAATATAATCATGAAACTTCGAACATGCACACACAAATACCAAAAGCTCTTTCTCTATCTGGGCATAATAGATCTCAGTTTGGGTAAGAGTTCTCGATGCACAGGTGGCAGGTTGACCCTCTTGTAGAATGGCTGCACCAATACCAATTTTCAAAGCATCACATGAGAGAGTAACTGGCTTGTGAACATCATAATATCTGGGAGTTGGTGGACTGGCAATTCTGTGTTTCAGGACATCAAATACTGTTTGTGTTGCTCTAACCAAGACCAGGACACATCTTTCTTTAGATGTCAACTCTCTAAGTGGTGCTGATAGTTGTCTCAAGTCTGGAATGAGCTTGCCTAGGTAGTTAACCATGCCAAGAAAACATTGCAGGGCTTGAACATTGTCTGGAGCTGGCATCTCAAGAATGGCTGTTTGCTTTGAATGGTCTGGTCATAGGCCTGAACTAGTAAATAAATGACCAACATAAGTAACCTCTTGTTGCCTGATTTTGCATTTCTGTGGATTGAGCTTGAGAGTCACTTGACATGCCTTTTCCAGAACTTTTCTGAGGCTTCGGTACACTTAGCTTCACCATTACCTCCTACTAGTATGTTGTCTACAGAAAAAAAGTTGCTCAATTGTTCACTGAAAGACTTCACTTGCAGAATTTATCCCAAATGGCATTCTCAAAAATCTGCACCTGCCAAATGAAAGTAGTGAGCAATGATGATTTCTTGTCAAGCTGAATTTGCCAAAATGAACTCTGCATCTATGACAGAAAAATACAGTGGCATTTGGCATCAGATCTGAGACTTCTTCGACTGTGTGCATTAGATGATGGTCTTTTTAGGGATTTGTTCAAATCTTGTGGATCAATACATATTCTGATGTCATCTGAGCTTTTTTTTATGAGTTACCACCATGGAAGATACCCATTTTGTTGGTTCTGCAACTGGACAAATCACACCCCATTGCACCATTTTATCTAACTATTGGAACTTTTTCAGCTGACCTGATTACTGAATTGACATCTAGGTCTAACTTTATGGAGTACACAATTAGAAGCTTCCCTAGTTTGTCTTCAAAGAGATATGTTTATTTAGAAAAAATGAACTGGGTGAAATTAGAGTAGTGGTCTTTTAAGCTAACTTGATGGACTTAGGTTCATAAGTTCATAGGATGATGCTAGGCTATTGGCCTGGAGGCCCTTATAAACCTAGCTAAGAATTTCACCCATGTTCCCACAAAGTCAGCACCTGTTTCCCCTATCCAGCAGAGACACAGGTTGGATCTCAGGGGTGTATTTTCTGTTTCCCATCCAGTCATCCAGGTTCCTCTTAAAGAGAGCTAGAAAGGTGCTCTGCTTAACATGGAGAGAAGTTTATTCTACAGACAGGGGAGTCTCTGGGACACAAATCTACCTCACCAACAAATTCCATTAATGTCTCAGACCAGGTTTAGGCCTTGCATGCAGGTTGCCTGAGCAGATTTTGACTTATGGATTTGCAACATCTCCATCAAGGCTAGGCCTGAGATGGCCTTGTATGCCAGACACAGGTCACCGCTGAGCAGTCTGTATGAGACTGAGTAGAGGGACAGGGCTTTTAGCCTATCTGTATAGGACAGGTGTTTGAGACACTGGATTTTCTGGTCAGCAACCTCTCTGGTCTCTCCAGCTGCTACATGTGCTTGGCAAAGTGCACACTGAAGGGGGCATTGTACTCAATAATGGGTTTGATAAGTGAGGAGTACAGGGATGTTATGACCTCCTTGTTCCTGGATAAAATACCCTCACTTATGAGGTGGGCCATGTAGAAAGCTTTCCGTATAATGGAGGCAACGTGGTGGTCAAAAGTCAGGTTGCTATCAACCTGGGTGCCCAAGTCCCTCATGACTGCTTGCATGCTTAGTACATTGTTATTAATGTGATAATTAGTGGGGATCCCATTTTCCCCAAAGTGGATAATGATTCATTTTCTGGCATTCAGTTTGAGGCCATGCTTCTGGCACCAACCATTAGTTTCAGTAAGAAGCTCTTGGTGGATGTTCACATCACTAGGGTAATTTAAGACAGCACCCAGCTTGTAGCCATCGGCAAACTTGATCAGCCACATTTCACTGGTTTTGGCTTGCACCTCAGAAAAGGATATTCCAAACAAAAGAGGCCCCAAGACTGATCCTTGGGGTACACTGATCATTAAGGTTATATTACTAGAGGTGGCTTCCCCTATTTTGAATGAGTGGGATCTATAAGTGAGCCAGTTACCTACTCATCTGGTAACATATGGGTTGATGCCTAGCTGGGAGAGTTTATTATGCCTGAGTGCGGAATAGTGTCAAAGGCTTTGGATAGGTCAAGGTAGGTTGTGTGCACCATCTTCCCCTTGTTCATGGCTTTGGTGACTGTTTCAAAGAAGTTGACCAAGTTTAATAGGCATGATCACCCTTTGACAAAACAAAACTGTGTAGGGTCAAGTGTTTGGAGGTTGCCAATGCCCTTGTTTCTAAGGTCCATGATAATGTGCACCATGGCCTTGCAGATCAGGCTAGTTAGGCTGATGGGCCTATAATTGCATGGGTCAGTGGACGCTCCACCTTTGTGTAGAGAGATGACAGTGGCTGTCCTCCATTTGGCTGGGATGAAGCCAATGCTCAGGTTTTGGTTGAATAGGATGCCTAATAGAGCTAAGAGCTCATGCATGAGTTCATGTAAGTGCAGCCAGGTATGTTATTGGGTTCCATGGAGACTGTATTTTTTGCCTTTAAGAGGGCATTAAAGACCTGCTTCCTGGTGATGAGGGGAGGGGGACAGCTGCTGAGGATGTTCTGATTTACTGGTGGGGGGCAGGGGAATGAAGTTTTCACTGAACTGGTCTGACAACAGGTTGGCTGTATCTATTGCATTTGTATATATGTTGTTCCTGATCACCAGTTCAGAGCAGATTTGGGTGTTATCTTTGAGACTGTGGATGTATGTTAAGAAGCAGTTGTGGTTGTCCTTAGTAGATATGGCCAATTTGGACTCGAAGTTAGTCTTAGAGGATTTCACCAGTGACCTTATTTGCTTGTTCAGACAAAGGAGAGATTGCTTTCAACTTGACACCTGCTATTTTTTGGTCCTGGACAGCAATGTTTTCCTTTTATTATAGAAGTTGTTTATTGTTGTTGTCCACCTGACAGGTTTGCTCTTCCTTGAGGAAGATGGTTTGGTCCTGTCAGGTATTACTGAGTCTGTTCAGCTATGCAGGTAATCATATAGTTTTTTAATGTAGGCTTGGACATTAGTGCTAGTTCCAACTAAAGGGATGGTGGCTGTGAAGCTGCTTATACCTGCTCTCAAGAGATTGTAGTCAGCTTTGGAAATGTTTTTTTGTTTGACACTGACAAGGGGGGTCAGGGGAGATAGTGACTTTGAAAGTCATTGCTTTATGGTCGGATCTTGTCAAGGCAGATGTCACTGTAGGTGTGCTACAGTAGCAACTTATGTTAGTTAATACGATGTCCAGGATATTTTCACCTCTTGTGGGGGTGTCGACCAGCTGATCCAATGTATTGGCATTGATAAAGTCAATGAGTCTCTGGGCATTCATGTTTGGGATAGAATAGGTCTTCTACTATGGTTGGGTAGTTAAAGTCACCTAGGGTCTTGGTAGAGGGTTGAATCTTGATGGATTCAAGTAAGTCCAGATTCTTCTCTCAGCAGAGTAACAGGAAAGCACTACTGAACCTTCAGTTTGAATTTCTTCACCTTCATAAGCAACAAGCTTTGCACACCTTGCCAAATCAAGCCTTCTACCATGACACACTCTAGCAAATGGTTCTGCTGACATAACATTGCACTTGGAATTTGTGTCAACGTTGACCTCTTTGACTTTGCCATTTATCTGAACAGTACAAAATACTTCATTCTTTGCCCTTAAATCTACTGCATTGACTGTTTCATGAAGCACTGACACACTATCCACACAAAGAGTAGGGTTGCAATTTTCTAATTGATCGACTTGTTTTTTAAAATGTTCCCTTTTAATGAAAGAAGGTGGGTCTTTTGATTTCCAAGAACCAAACCACTAAAAGGCAGTAAACGAACAAACCAAACAAATCCACAGGCAGGTAAAGCAGACCAAAGGAAGATAATTGGCATAAACATTATTAGACAAAAAATAGTAAAATCAAGCGCTTTCGTCTGGTTAGATACTAGGCTTTATCAAGATACAAAGTACTCTAAATTAGAGGTTTAAATATCTTACTGCCAAAACCATGTGACTTAATTAACAAATTAAAACTAAATTGTTGAATTAAAACTGAAGTGAACTCTTAAAGCACTAACAACAACTTAAAAATACAAAGTTAACAAATCAATGTAAGTTGTGTATCTGGTAGTCCTTAGTGCACAAAATGCAGAATATAATTGCACAGGAAATTGTACAAAAAACATCAAATAAAAAATGTTTCTTAAAAACTGGTGCTTCTAATAAATACACATAAAAATTATGTAAAAAATACTTAAAAAATTACAACTTGGCTTTCGTCAACTTAAGCACACTGACAATGCTGATATTCTCTTTGAGCCCAGGAGGTCTGGTGGCATTCAATTTAAGTTGCCACAACAGCTCTTTGTATTCAAACGAGCTTCCCAATCACCTCCTCTATTGTCCTGTATAACCTGTTCAAGGACAATAAATTTAAGCTGCATGTTGGGGCAAGAACCAAGGTGCTTAAAAAAGGCATTCGTATCTTTCTTTTTAGAAATGTCATATAGGTGTTCGTATATTCTCCTTCTGAGAGTTCTCTCAATTTTGCCTGTGTAGAAACTACAACATTGGGTACATAATCCTAAATATATTACACCTTTTGCCCCACAGTTGTAATACCCATCAGCTTTAAATATGAATTTACTAGAGGGAATGTAAAGGAAGCTGTCATTAACTATAAAAGAACACTGTTCGCATGACCCGCATTTGTAAGTTCCGATTTTAGGGATACTATGTTTAATAGCCAACTTAGGTCTTTTTTCAAAGAGACCTTTAAGGTTTGTGTCTCTCCTTCTGATAAAATGGGGACCTTCCTTCACTATCTGTTTAAAATCATCATGAAGTGTTATGAGGGGCCAATACCTCAAAACTGACTGCTCCACTTGTAGGAAGTCATTAGAAAAGGTATATACAAAGCTACTATGTAGATCAAACTGTTCTGGTGATTTTATTCGTGTGTCCTGCGTTATACCCTTACCCAATAAAGGAAAGTAAATAGCTTCCCTGTTGCTGATAACATCTTGAGCTAAATTATTAACAAGATGTGTTGGATAACCTCTCTCAGTAAAAAGCTGCCTCAAAACATCCACCTCCTCAAGGAAGTACTCCTTTGTACTACACATCCTAGATGCACAAATAAATTGTCCCTTAACTATACCTTTTTTCTGGTGGAAAGGGTGACCACTGTCAAAATGCAAATAGGAGTTGGAAAAAGAAGGTTTTCTGTATAACCTTGACTGAAAAGTGTGATTGTGTGCATCCTTAAAAAGAACTACGTCCATGTAATTTAAATACTCATTGTTAACGTTATAAGTAAATGTTAAAAAATGTGTCGTAGAGTTGATGTAGTTCATAAATTCCATGAAATCTTCTAAGGTTCCATCCCATAATAAACAAATGTCATCCAGGTATCACTTGTAGTGGATGAAAATTGAGCCCAATGTGTAGAAAAAATAAATTTAGTTTCCCAGTAATACAACACAATGTTGGCATAGCTTGAGGCACAAGCCGTGCCCATTGCTACACCCTTCTTTTGTCCGAATAATTCACCATTGAAATACGTGAAATTGTTATCTAAAACAATTTCCATAAACTCAACCAATAATCTAATGGTGTTGGAATCTAAACCAGAATTCGACACTAAAATATCATTAAACCATTCTAAACATATAAGGTGTGGAATGCTGGGAAGTAATTCTACTACATCAGCTGTTACCATTAATAAATCAGGTTTGTAAAAACTTTGTTGAACACCTTTAAGAAAGTCTCACGAATCTTTGCACACATGTTGTAAAGAAGATACCAATTTTTTAGTAGTAAAGTCAATGAACTTTCTGTTATACCACCCGCCCCTGAAACAATGGGTCTAAATTTCAGTGGGGTTAAACCTTTATGAGTCTTTGGAATCCCAAAAATTATTGGGATTCTTGGTTTATTCACGTGCAAATAATTAAACAGTTTTTCATTAATGGCTTCCTGTAAAAGATGGTCAGAAAGCACAAATTTGATCTTAGAATGTGCTAAATGTAACTCATTCCTAGAAATCAATTCATATTGTTCAATGTCCTGCAACATGTTGTGAAGATGGGTGTCATATACCGTGTTGTACATTAAAACTACGCCTCCTCCCTTATCGGGTTTCATCACCCTAACATCCTCTTCTTTGAGCTTCTTTATTAACTCAAATAAATCCTGATTTAAATTAGTGGGCAGAATGTGTCCTCTGTTAGAACAATAATTTCTTAAATCAGCCTCAACCAAATCCTCAAAAATCTTAAGGGAGGGGTGAATGTCAGGATTAACTGTACTAGCCCTGGAAAGACCCCCCAAAATTTGGGTATGTCCTTTAAACTGAAAGGCAAGATTCAAATGTCTAACAAATGATTTTAAATCTACTAAAACATTGCTTAAATTCATAGGACATAAGGGAACAAATTGAAAACCTCTAGTGAAAAGTTCAAAACAATCAATAGTTACATTAAAATCAGTAAAATTATAAATAGTAAAACTGTCCTTCTTAACCACCACACAGTTATCTCCAACATTTTCAAAATGTATACCCCAGGGTTCACAGTCAGTCGTACAGACTAAATCTATTGCCTGTGTGGCCTGTTCCAACCTTGCGGTTGGCAGATAGCTTTCCTCCCCCCTGGTCTGCCCGGGGGATAATGAAAATCCTGAAATATTTTGATTCCCCTTTTGAGCTAATCGCTCACTTCTTCTAGGTAAATCTGATTATTGTTCCCATAATCAGCCTCACTAATTCGGTCAACATCCTGCCTAGTATTCTGTTTACTCCTGCCACCAGTGGGTAGGCTATGCCTTCCCTATACTCTAAAAGGTCACGCTCCAACTTTCTAATTTTGCGATTAACAATTTTAATGCAGTATTGATCTACTTCATTGAAAACGTTGTCATAATCTTTTTTAACACTTAAAAAGTTCTTATTCTTAACCACAGAGTCATTAAGAGAAGTCACTTCCTTAAGTAAAATATCAGCTTTCTCTTCATAGTCTTTAATCATGAGTTCTAACATCTCCAAACCAGCTTTATCAAAAATTTTAACCAAGCTGTTGTATAAAGGAGAATAAGCCACAGCATTGTTAGGAAATTTATAACAGCGCATCCCTTTAGGGACACGCTGTACTCGCACACATTCCTTTAAATAGTCTATCTCCAATTGTGTGCTCTTGTATGCATAAAGTTTGTCATTTAAGTCTTTAAACTTACGCTCCGCACAATTACTCAAACTAGCACCTGAAAAAAAAGTACCTTGTTTGAAATAAAACTGCTTCTCCGTCCATGAAGTAAAACTAAAATCCTTCTTTAGGTGATTTGTTTTAGCACTGCGCGTGCCGCACTCCTTGGCCGACTGCTCCTGTGGATCGGTGCTACCCAATAAAATCCCACCAGGAACTTCTGTAGATGAAATACTATTCGATCCTTGCCTTAATGCGTCATCGGTTTTAACCCAACACCCTGTTGCTGGTTACCAGGCAGTAAGGTATCAGAGTCATTGGAGTCTGAATTCAACGTGTTAGTCAACTGAGTTAATAGAAACAAAATTTGCTTAAATTCACCACCGGTGACCGGAGTATCGTCAGGTTCATCGCTTAATAAAAATGGTGTATCCTGGAAGTTGGTCTGCTCAACACCTTCTGCCATGGAATAAATAACTCCAAAGGACCAAGAACCAAGCCACTAAAAGGCAATAAATGAACAAACCAAACAAATCCACAGGCAGATAAAGCGGACCAAAGAAAGACAATTGGCATAAACTTCGTTAGACACAAAATAGTAAAATCAAGCGCTTTTGCCTGGTTAGATACCAGGCTTTTTCAAGATACAAAGTACTCTGAATTAGAGGTTTAAATTTCTTACTGCCAAAATCATGTGACTTAATTAACAAATTAAAACTAAATTGTTGAATTAAACCTGAAGTGAACTCTTAAAGCACTAACAACAACTTGAAAATACAAAGTCTTTTGATTTCCAAAACCTTTTGAAATTATTTATTTTATTGCATTTGTGACATTGCTGACCAAAATCTAAACATTTTTCCCTTTTAGATTCATGACTTCCACCACAATTATGACAGTTGGCAATGAAACAAGATTGGAGCCCATGCTTTGAGTTTGCTGTCACACACTTATGCTTCACTGAGACTGTGCAAACTCTATAATTTTTTGGAAAGCTCTGGGGTTTACCAGTGGGTGCTGCAGGGGCCACAGTTTCTGTCATGTGTGTGGTCCTGTTTCTTTTAACCACGTGATGCATACTATCAACATGAGCCTTATCACCGTGCCTTCTAGAGCTACTCTCATTTGTAAGCATATTTATGTGCTTTTCTGTGAGCTTATATATCTGCCAAATCTCAATGGCCTTATTCAAAGTTAAATCACTCTCACAAAGCAAAATCTTTCTCACAGCATCATCTTTAATACACACCCAAGTCTGTCCTTTATCAACTCGTCCCTTAAGTCACCAACTTTGCATGTTTTACCCTTGTTTCTTATGTCAGTTATTTATGCTGAAAAAGTTTCACCAGGCTTTTAATTCCTTGTGTAAAATAAGTGTCTTTCCATTGTAACATTTCTTGGGGGTTACACATTTCTTTAAATTTACATTTTGACCATGAATAAAATACCCTAGGGAAGCCAAGAACAAATGGATGACCAGGTAGGCTGCCTTAATAAAGGTACGGCGGGATGTCGGTAAAGAAGCTGGGCTACCGGTGAAGCCTTGAGAAAGGCTGTGCATACCCGAGCACTTGTGGTTGAAGGCTGAGTAAAGCCTTTAGAAAGGCTTTGTATACAGGTCGTAGTTCCGGCTGGTCAGGTCACCTGGTGAGAGGAACCACTAGTGTGGCAGCTAGAAATCAAAGATGAAACACACAGAAAAAACAGGCAAAACAATGTAAATGTGGCTTGGCTAAGGAGCTCTGCTCACCGTGGTGGCAAAAAATCAACGTAGTCAAAGTTCAGATTCTAGAAGTTCGTACTTTATTGAAGTAAAAAGTACCAGAAGTACGAAACCAAAAGACAAAGGTGAATAAAAAACAATAAATCCTCAAGGTATGGAAGAAAACAGGAAAACCTTCTTAATTTCCTTGGATTTTATTAGTCCAATAAATGTAAAAACCAGAATACTCTAAAAGTATACGCGCCAAAAAACTATATTAACGCTTTTTCAAAACTGCGTTTTCGTTTTACAAACCGCACTTCATCAGTTTTTACGTCTATTGGATTAATAAAATCCAGAAGAAGGTTTTCCTGTTTTCTTCCATTCCTTGAAGTACCAGAAGTACAATCACCATCGAAGCGTAGTTCCTTAATGGAAAGAGTGATCCAGAAGATTTCCTTTTATAAGAGTACCTGGGGGTGTGTCAGTGGGGGCCAATCAAGTGTGGGTGAAAAAACCTTTATTGTGATTGGGCACGACAACTTGACATCATACCTTACAATCTGATAGGTTAGATACCCTGAGCCAGCTCATACGTGGTTAGTAGAATCACTCTAAACCTACAATAGTGAAGTTTGGAGATTAGCTCAAATTAGCTAAAAAAATGTGGTTAAGTAAAAATAGTCTTGCTGGAAAAAAATCAACCCTTGCTGGTAAAATGCATTGTTAGGTTACACTTTTCGAAATCTTCATCAGGATGGTGGATGACCTAAAAGAGCATAATAAGCAAAGCCCAGCTTACTAGAGAAATAGCAACAACATGTATGTAAAATAACATGTATGTAAAATAAAAAACAGGCTAGAAAAACAAAAAATTACATTTTAATCAAACAGAGTCCTTTCTTTAGAGTCTTTCTTTGACTCAGCCTGTGCAACAATATGATGGTTTTCCCTTTCTCCTTCATAGACAGCAGGTGCATACACAAATGAACGCTTTCTTTCAATGACTTATGACCCAGCTAAATTAAGCAGAATAAATGCCTTTGTGCAGTCATCTTTATCAGAAAATGCAGCCTGTATGAAAATGTCATACTCTTGCTCAAACACTCTCGAGTTCTCTGCAGTATTATTGTCAAACACAAGTGCACTGGGTTTTCAAAATCCATCTGCCATGCTCACAAGGTATGCACAAACACACTGAAAAATAATGCCCTTATAATTATGTATGAGCAAACTGTTTTGTGAGCTTGTAATAACATTCAAATGCAAAATAAACTCTTTGAAATACTGTACTTTGCAAAATATGCCCTGTAATGGCTGTATTCTGTGAAATAATTTACTGTAATACTGCACAAACATGCAAGCAATTTATACACACTTCTAATAACCCAGATATCTTTAATTAATATAAAAATATTTGCTTAGTGAAAATGTGGTTGCTTCCTTTTATTTTATTAATTTTATGCAATTTGGACTTTATTTCACACTTTTCTACAGTAATGTGAATATTTTTTATCAATATCAGACCTATTGGTTTATTTGAATATAATTTAAAGTGTTCTGTATGTCTCGTTTCATAAATTGCGAACAAAAATAGTTTCGAGCAAGTTTTAATCTCTGAAATTTATTTCTGACCTGTTTTATGATTTATGCATGCAGTAGGGATGATTCACTCCTTTATATTCCTCCAGTGCCAGCTGGGTGCCTCTCTGACTTAAGTGGAAGAAACTGGAACTCTTTCTGGCAACAAATCATCTTGGCCATTCTTCTTTTAACCTCATATCCCTTTAGACATGCCACTTCTGGCACCATGTCCTTTTAGACATGCCACTTCTGACATCATGTCGCTCATCCCTCTCTAACATTGATGACAAGCAGGTGGGGTATTTTGTTTATATGCTTTAATAAATAGAAACACATCAGGATGGATAGCAGCATTATAAAATGCAAACAAACTGGTTAACAGACAGACCTTACATACATACATGCTTACACTTCAACAGCTTACTACAAAACGTCAGTCAGACTTGCACTTGTGCAAGCCTTTGGACAGCTTGTTAAAGATACGTATGCACTGCAGTCTATGTTGGGAAAATGGATAGGCATTTACAAGAGAGGATTAGGAAGCACCTTTACAATATATGCATCAAATCCACCAATAATGCCCTCTCTAGGCATGTACTAGATATTAATGATCAACATACTTTTAGGTTCCAAGCTATTACAAATCAATATACCCAGTATTAGGGGTGGGGACACAAGGAACTATACAGAGAGAGCAGATATAAAATGGATTATTAGGTTAGGGCAGACCAGAAACCTGGTTTAAATGACAAAATTCCACTCAAACCAGTTTTAAAGAATAGGAGACTAAAGGTTATTAGTTAGAATGTTTCCTACTCTTTAGTTTTGTTTCTATTAATAAACAGTCACAGTTTTTTCTAATAGAAGTCATATGTAGACATTTTTGTAGTCTATGACTTTTGTCTGTATGTATTTTTTGTTTAATTTTCATTATTCACTTTTTATTTTTTATTATTTTTCAATAGTTATGATGTTTTAAATGGTGTTAGTCATTTACCACACATTATATATGTATGCAATGTTTTTTATCCATGAGAAGGTTGATAGGGCTTGTTTATTCAGTATTTATATAGCCTTCTGACGATTTAGCCAGGATGTGACTAATATACATTTTAATTGAAAAAGGATATGATGTAATAATTACTGTAATAGGAAAGTATATTAAGCATGTTTTGTTAGTAAGTGTTTTTTTTTTTTGGTCTGAAGAAGCCCTAATGGGTGAAAGCACTTACTGTACTGTGAATTGTCTTTTAATAAATCTACTATTAAATCTACTACAACTTGACATCTTTCTGAATGGATATTTCAGCCTTAGTAGATGATACAATTGAACTAGCCCACAGAGAGTACTTGGTATATGTGGACACACCTGAACAGCCTTGGTCTGCTCCTATGCTTTTTGACATTCAATATATATACATACACATTGATCTACACTATTCATGTTAAACAACCCCCCATGTTGGCCCTCTTTAAGTGCAATTTGGAAGATAGGATGGGTAACTGGAAATTCACCTTAGGGCCCTATGGCCATTAGCCTAGTAACCTCCCATGATTCTATGATGCAAGTATGCGCAAGCATCAAAACAAAATGCTTCCAATACTGATCCCTTCAGCAGTAGGTCAAAGCACCAAAATGAAACATTTCCCCCACTGATTATCTCAGTAGTACGTGAAAATATGCACAAGCACTTCATTGACTCCAAAGGAAAAGTTTACTCCAACAAATCTTTCAGTAGTCTGCTCCTGCATGCACAGACAGTTCACTGACTCCAAAAGAAACATTTCCTCAAGTGATCCCTTCATCCATAAGTGCAAGTAGAGCATACACACAAGCACCAAAATGAAACACTTCCCCTACTGATGCCTTCAACAATATGTGTAAGTATGCACAAGCAATACTAAAATGACACAATATAAATTATTTTGCCCAGCAATTAGTTCAGCAGTTTGTCAAATCATGTGCAAGCAGCAAAATGAATCACTTCCCTCACCGATCCCTTCATCAGTATGTCTGCATAAGCACAAGTGTTAAAATGACACAAAAAATTATTTTGCCCAGGGATCACTTCAGCTGTTTGTCCAAGCATGCACAAGCACCAAAATGAAATGTTTCTCTAAGTGATCTTTTCAGTAGCATGTCCAAGTATGCACAAGCAGCAAAATGAAACATTTCTCTACTAATCCCTTCAGCAGTATGTTCAGATATGCACAAGCACTGAAATGAAACACATCCCCCATCGATCCTTTAATCAACATGTCTAGGTATACACAAGAACTACTAAAATGGCACAAAAAAATTATTTTTCCCAGCAATCACTTCAGTAGTATGTCCAAGTATGCACAAGCACCAAAATGAAACATTTCCCTACTGCTCCCTTCAGCAGTATGTTTAGATATGCACAAGCACCGAAATGAAACATTTCCCACACCAATTCCTTCATCAGCATGTCAAGTATGTACAAGCACTACTAAAATGACATGAAATACATTATTTTTCCCAGCAATCACTTCAGCAGTTTGTCCAAGCATGTACAAGCAGCAAAATGAAACGTTGTTCCCAGCGATCTCTTCAGTAGTATTTGCACATGCACAAGCACCAAAATGAAACATTTCTCCACCAACCCCTTCATCAGCATGTCTACCTATGCATAAGCACTACTAAAATGACACAAAATAAATTATTTTGTCAACTGATCACTTCAGCAGTTTGTCGAAGCAAGCAGAAGCACCAAAATAAAACAATTCCCCTCCTGATCCCTTCATTAGTCTAAGTATTCGCAAGCACTAAAATGACAGAAAAAGATATATTTTGCCCAGTGATCACTTCAGCAGTTTGTCCAAGGATGCACAAGCACCAAAATGAAATACTTCTCCTACCGATCCCATCATCAGTATGTGTAAGTAAACACAAGCACTAACATTTCCCTACTGATCCCTTCAGCAGTATGTTCAGATCTGCACAAGCTCCAGAAAACCAAACATTTCATGAGGAACAGATCGAAAATATGAGCTGAAAATCCAGACATTGCAGAGGTATGCTTGCAGCAATGTTGCCCTTTCACCAGCATGCCAAATGCAGATCTCCCTCAACAGTATGTACATACTGCTTTTGTACCTTGAAAACAACTACTGCAATAAAAGAATTACCTCAGAATCACTAGTTACAAATTGCTCAGTCTGTTTGTTTTTTTTATTGACTTTTGACAGGCAGCTCCACTTCTGTACAGACAGAAAAATCAACTGACCAAATCCACCTAATTCAATGGAGAGATGCAATTGCAGGAGGATCGTAAAAAAAAAGGAAAAATAAAAACCTGACTACAACCGCCAATCGCATCTTCAATGTATTAGGCATGTTTGGTGAGAGGATTCTTTGTCAGAGCACTGCATGATGTACTGAATTAAAAAAGCATTAGAAAAACAAACAACAACAAAAAATATATAACAGCCAGATAACCAGATACCAGAGCAGGTAATCGCAGGCCACAGAAAATTTATTTTCAGACCACATGCAGCCTGCAGGCCATGTAATTGAGACCACAGAGATAGATAATTTCCTCCATAACAGAAATGTTAATTCCCTGAGGTGCTAGGCACAATATATTGCACACATCTGTTTTAAAGACCCCATCTGGTACAGGTAGCAAGACATATATAAACAGAAAGGGATTCACTCCAAGAACTACTAGAAAAGAGATGTCAAAAAAAAAAAAAAGCTAGCAAGTTAGACAATAAACAAATAGAAATTGAAATGGTAATCTAACTGGGAAGTGGAGAGTTTAGTATGTTAACATGAATACGGGCAGTATTGTAACATGAAAACCCGTGGGTAGGCATAGAGAAGAGCAGTAAATGGAGTAGGGTGCTTTTGAAGAGGAAATGCCAGAGGACAATGTTCTGGAACCTTCTGTAGGAGGCACACGTGAAAGTCCAAATGAAGTTGCATAACAATGGAGGAAACAGGAAACAGTGGCAAGTCTGTCACAAGTAATGTTGTAGAGAGATGTGTGAAATGGTCCCCTTACAGAGTAGCAACAGATGAAACAGTAAGCACCTTTAGGGAATATGTCCAAGATGATGTTCTGGAACATTTTGTAGATGACTGACAAGGAAAAGGGAGCAAAGACTATGCTCTTACGCCAGATAAAAATGATCTAAGGGAAGACCTGCTTGATTTAATACAGACGGACAGACATGCTAAGATAGATGAAAGAGAGAGATTACAAAAGTAAATAAGACCCAACATGTAAAAAAACTCATAAAAACAGATGGCCACAGTAATCAGGGTTATTAAGAGAAATAACAGAAATAAACAGGATATACTTCTGTACAGCTAAACTAATAATGGATAAAGTGTTCCCATGAAAAGTAACAAAGGAAAGGGGGGAAAAAGTAGAATGCTACCATGGAAGCAGTGAATAGAGAAAACTATTAAGCAAATAAGACGAGAAATATCACTGTTAGAAAAATACAGAAAAGGGAAGAGATGATCAAAAATCTTTAGAAAGGTAGATGTAAAAGCAGTACACAATATCAAATTACACAATGATTTGTCATGTGCTATTTCCTATAATTAAAAATATCAATACAAGCAGAAAAACCTTAGAAGTTATGCAGATAAATACAAAGGAAATGTACATAATAATCAATTCACTGATAACTCAGAAAGGTTTAGTAGAAAATTGAAAAACAAAGCAAAAGAAATAGAAATACCCCAAAAGAAGAAAAAATGTGCACATTTTGAATGCATATTTTTGAAGACCCTGGTAAACAAAGCAAAGATGCTGAATGGATAGAAGAATTAAAAGAAACAGTAAGGAGCTCTAAAGTAAAGGATATAGAATGGGATGAATTAACAGCCAAGGCAATTGAGACAAAAATAAGGAAAGATTCTAACTAGAAAACCCCAAGCCTAGATGCAGTACCTAACTTCTCCCTAAAGGTATAACCATTTTGATAAAAATTTTTAACCCTGAGTAAACTTACCCCAGATGCCAATCTTAAAAACTTCTTCTTTGGCTTTTCCCATTTAGTGGTTGCCACAGCAGATCACCTGTCTGCTCATGATTGGCAGTAGAGTTTTTTACATTGTGAAGTTGCCAGCCTGGTGCCCAGCCTTCCACAGAAGGATCACAGTCATGCCTAGGGCCAATTTATAGTGTCCAATCCACCTTACAGCATATCTTTGGGATGTGGGAGGAAACCGGAGCACTCGGGGGGAAACACATGCGACTACAGGGAGGACATGCAGACTCTGCACAGAAGGCACCCCAGCTGAGGATCGAACCAGAAAACCTCTTGCTGTGAGGTGACAATGCTAACCACTGCACCACCACAGCTGCCGTCATGCCAATCTTGCCCAATAACTTGCCCTATAAGAATATATAAATTGTATACTGAAACTGATAAAGATGGAGTTTATAGTTATCTAGAAATAATTCTGCAATGGCAAGAGAACAAAATAAAAAAGAAGTTAATGGAATTCATATGGAATAATGGATCATTTATTGTTAAGCAAAGCAGCAACAGAGAGCTTTAAAAACACAGAGAATCTAAGCATGGCATGGATACTGATACCTTAATTACTCGGTTAAGGGAAACTAAACCTTCATAAGAAGATAAATAAACCATGCTATCATGATAGAGTCATATCTGAACATATTCCTTTTCTCTGTAACAAAATTCTGCTACATGTCTCACAGAGTGGTACTTTTGTCACCTTCAAGGGCAGCCTCAAATTCTCCCCCAGACTATTTTGCCTTCCCCTCCTAGAGGCTAGAGGTAACTTTTGACTATATCTATCTACCTATCTATCTATCTATCTATCTATCTATCTATCTATCTATCTATCTATATCTATCTATATATAAATATATGGAACTGGAAACATAAATGACAAAGTATTGTCTTCGATGATGAAAGTCAGATCACATGAGATCACCTGATACCAACAGTTAAAAAAATAGATGCAATAAAGCCATATATAGTAGTCCATGGAAAAAAAAAGTAGCACTGATCATTGAAATTACTTCACCTAACATCAAAAACTGAGGCTATGAGAAGACCACTCTTGGCTAACATCAAATACTGAGGCTATACTTCTTTCATGATCTTTAATTATGTGCTGACTTAGGAATGGGGTCCTTTCCCATCAAGATATGTAAAAAAACTAAGCATTTGGAGAAATTAAACTGAGGCATCCTACATGTTGAGCCCAGCAAGCAATACCATCCATGGCCTGAGTGATGCCAATGACCACAGTGGCAGTTTGTGTGCCATTTGAAATCATTGATGCTGTCTAATTAATAATCTGTGAAATATGGCATGGGACATTGTGTGCCAGAGCACCTTGTATCTGGAGCATCCAATGATCACTGACTACATGGTCTAAATATGCAGATCAGGTGTAAGCTGCAAAGTGTCACATGAGTGCATCTATGGAGGCAGCATTTGCCAACAGTGACATCTGCAGGTCTGCTGCTTCCCAGCCCTTGTAATCCAGGTCACTGTACAGTTTGTTGATGTGCTTCTGCAAGTCATGATGAACACTCATGTCAGCAGTGCTGAGCAGGGAAGCATATCATTCGTTCTGTGTTCCACCTGCAGTAGGAACCTAGTATGAACATTCACATTCACATTCACCCTGCACCATTCCCTGCCAAATCTGATTGTGATTATACATCTCTGAAGTGGCTTTACCCAGAAGGGGCATGCTGGGTGTGGCATGCAGCAGCACAGCAATTTATATTCTTGGTTAGCAAACTTTTCTAGGCATTGCTTCCATCTAGTGCCACGTAAGTAGTTCTACACCTAAGGAAATAACATGTCATTCAGTGGCTATACATGCTACGCTGTGGCATGTGCATGATAATAACTGCAGATTCCCACCTCTCTCTCCCCCTCCATCAACATAGATCTGCTTAACATCTGCATGTACTGCTATGCACAGCATCAGTCCCCTTTTTAAAGTGTACCAGTGGCTGTATACATAGCACTGACCATGACTACATTTGGATGTTATACTGCAGTAACTTATGTTCACGGCTTGATCTCACTGACATACAGGCAGGCGCTAATGTGCTATACCAGTGTGTTGGGGTCCTTGCTACATATATAAAAAGATGTATGCTTCACTGTCCATGACAACCACCACAGCATTTGTAGTTATGGATGTGATACATTACAAGAGAGTATTCATTCCTTAATTCTGTAATGGTCATGCACCACTGAGTGTTTACTCAAATTCTTCTGTATCTTAGTTGCACAGTTATATGCAGTATTATGTAACATAGCAGTGGTGCTTAATCTTGTAACAGCCAGCTAACACAAACATCTGTGAAATGGTGCCTGTGCTGAAGGTACTGCCTATACATATAGGAACAAATCATGCATACATTTATTAAAATGAAGTATGTTACTTCTACCTTTATGTATACATCACTTGTACCCAGGTAGTACTGTGATACAGCACTACATTGCATTTCCCGTTACATCTCCTTTCTTTTGTGGCAGAGGAGGAGAGAGCTGTTGTCACCTCCATCTCTGAGAGCTGCTGCATCTTCCTCTGCATCACAAGTGTCTGTCAAGTCTGATTATCCAGAGGGCAGCAACAGTCCCTCTATGTGAGGTAACCTGGGCACTAGTGTTCTCACTGTATAGATATCAGGAATGCAAAGGTGAATGTTCCTTTCAAGAAAGTGGACAAGAAGATTCTTTATTGGTGTTCTGGTGTGACCTGTGGACATTGCTTATTCCAGTGGTGCACTGGAAGCTGAATGCCTGCCTTACCAGTTCCTGCCAATAGAGGCTTCATAAGAGAAACCAGACCATTACATCTGCCACTCAAGTGAGAGATGTCTGGATTATTTTGCACTCTGGACAAGCCTGGTACCCAACTCTGCCAGTACCCTACATTCTACCTTTCCCTTCATGTTCCCTTTATTAGGTGCCATTTCCAATTCCTTGTCTGCTCTGCAACACTCACTATTACTAACTGGCCACCCTCTGTATATGTGTGTCCATCAACTATTCCCCCACCTTATGTGCATCTCCTGCCTCCTTCTTTCTCATAGATGTCATTATTTCCTCCTAGTTCATTGTCCAGTCCCTCATCATTAAATATTCACCCTCTGCAGGCATGTGTCCATCTGCTGTCCTTCCTATATTTTGTGTGTGTCTGTTGCCCCTGTCTGGCTTTGTGTTGTTTCCATGTTTGTCTATCTGCCCCAGTGGATGCCCTTCTACCTTTGTGCCACCAACAGCCATTGTTTGGTGCCTTGACAACCTACCCTTATTTTTTAATGCTAAAATGGGGTTTTATCTCACAAAAAATATATTTTTATTTCTCAACATCCCTGTCTTATGGCTACTGTTTTGTGTTTACCTCTGCTTTCTGTTCTGCACTTTCCTTTCCTTTGTGTCTACCCTAGGTGAGCAGGGTTGCCACATTACTGTGCACACCTGCATTGGTCCATCTGCTGGCCACTGTGCTAGGGTATGCTATACTTGTTTTGGCTGTCTGCCGTTTGTTGCACATATGGTTTGCTGCACTGCAAACAGAGGCAAACACTGACTTGGACATGCTGGTGTAACTTAACTCTCACATCCTTTACATAACTCATGCTTGCTACTGTAGTGCTTCTTTTGCCATTTGCTATTATAACACTGTTTCTGCAATCTGTTATAAGGCATGCAGGTGCTATCCCCTGCCCTTACTTGCTATGTCAATAATTAGGTCTGCAGTGCTTTCTGTATTAAGCTTCACAGATATTAGCATTGTGCAAACCTATGAGTCTCAGCCAATGTGTCATCATCAGTGTCCTGGGAAGAGGGAGTGTATCTCTGACACAAGTATTCAAAATGATGATTCAAAAATAAACTTGTTTTTATCTGTACATAATGTTCATGTTTTTCATCTGGAGTGCCTACAGTTTGTAAATAACTGTTTGACTACATAAATCTAATTTTTGGTAAATCACTACTTAGTATTTGAAACGTCTTGTCTTCTCTATAACTAACTGTATAATTACCTACACTTTGTAAATAATGTTTTGACTATATGAACCTTGTTTTTTTGTTAATTCATCACTCATAATCCTAAAGACAAAGACTATATAAAACTTATAAACAAACTCCTAAAGCTTAGAGTATCCTGTCACTATAACCTTATAACAGATAGGGACATCCATCCCAACCCTGGCCCACCCACACCCAATAACCTTCACTCCCCTACCACAACCCCCACAGTCAAGCTACCCCTTTCTACTCCCTCTAGTTCCCTCCTAACATTTCACCTAAATATTAGAAGTATTAACAATAAGATTCCCAACCTACATGCCCTCCTAGCAACCCACTCCCCAGACATTATGTGTCTTACGGAAAACTGGCTAAAACCAAATACTACTGATAATGAGATACTACCTCCAGGATATAATATTCACCGGTTAGACCATACTAACCTAGTACTACTGATAATGAGATACTACTTCCAGGATATAATATTCACCGGTCAGACCATACTAACCTAGTACTACTGATAATGAGATACTACCTCCAGGGTATAATATTCACCGGTTAGACTGTACTAACCTAGTACTACTGATAATGAGATACTACCTCCAGGATATAATATTCACTGGTTAGACTGTACTAACCTAGTACTACTGATAATGAGATACTACCTCCAGGATGTAATATTCACTGGCTAGACCATACTAACCTAGTACTACTGATAATGAGATACTACCTCCAGGACATAATATTCACCGGTTAGACCATACTAACCTAGTACTACTGATAATGAGATACTACCTCCAGGATATAATATTCACTGGTTAGACCATACTAACCTAGTACTACTGATAATGAGATACTACCTCCAGGATATAATATTCACCGGTTAGAATGTACTAACCTAGTACTACTGATAATGAGATACTACCTCCAGGATATAATATTCACCGGTTAGAATGTACTAACCTAGTACTACTGATAATGAGATACTATCTCCAGGATATAATATTCACTGGTTAGACCGTACTAACCTAGTACTACTGATAATGAGACACTACCTCCAGGATATAATATTAACCGGTTAGACTGTACTAACCTAGTACTACTGATAATGAGATACTACCTCAGGGATATAATATTCACCGGTTAGACTGTACTAACCTAGTACTACTGATAATGAGGTACTACCTCCAGGATATAATATTCACTGGTTAGAGAATACTAACCTAGTACTACTGATAATGAGATACTGCCTCCTGGATGTAATATTCACCGGTTAGACCATACTAACCTAGTACTACTGATAATGAGATACTACCTCCAGGATATAATATTCACCGGTTAGACCATACTAACCTAGTACTACTGATAATGAGATACTACCTCCAGGATATAATATTCACTGGTTAGATCATACTAACCTAGTACTACTGATAATGAGATACTACCTCCAGGATATAATATTCACTGGTTAGAGCATACTAACCTAGTACTACTGATAATGAGATACTACCTCCAGGATATAATATTCGCCGGTTAGACTGTACTAACCTAGTACTACTGATAATGAGATACTACCTCCAGGATGTAATATTCACCGGTTAGACCATACTAACCTAGTACTACTGATAATGAGATACTACCTCCAGGATATAATATTCACCGGTTAGACCATACTAACCTAGTACTACTGATAATGAGATACTACCTCCAGGATATAATATTCACCGGTTAGATCATACTAACCTAGTACTACTGAAAATGAGATACTACCTCCAGGATATAATATTCACCGGTTAGACCATACTAACCTAGTACTACTGATAATGAGATACTACCTCCAGGATATAATATTCACCGGTTAGAACATACTAACCTAGTACTACTGATAATGAGATACTACCTCCAGGATATAATATTCACCGGTTAGATCATACTAACCTAGTACTACTGATAATGAGATACTACCTCCAGGATATAATATTCACCGGTTAGACCGTACTAACCTAGTACTACTGATAATGAGATACTACCTCCAGGCTATAATATTCACTGGTTAGACCATACTAACCTAGTACTACTGATAATGAGATACTACCTCCAGGATATAATATTCACTGGTTAGACCGTACTAACCTAGTACTACTGATAATGAGATACTACCTCCAGGATATAATATTCACCGGTTAGATCATACTAACCTAGTACTACTGATAATGAGATACTACCTCCAGGATATAATATTCACTGGTTAGAGCATACTACAAGGAAAGGAGGAGGGATAGCAGTCCTTTACAAAATACTCTAACTGTTAATAGAGCAGCCATTCAACCACCCCAATTCAATAATGCAGTACTCCTCATAACCAAACTACAGATTAACCAGAACAAATGCTTGAACATTGTCAGTGCTTACATTCCACCAGGCAACAACGTAAATACCCTAGAGGATATCCTATACTGGTTATCCACTACCGATCTCAAAGAAATCATGGTTCTTGGTGGCTTCACCACTGACAGGCACGCCTGCTCCTCCGAACTGCCCCCACCCCTATAAACTTATCTGGGTTTAAACAGACCATAACCTCTCCCACTAGAATAAACAAACTGACCAACAGGGAAAGTATCCTAGACTGGATCCTAGTTAATAGCCAACCCCAACTGTACACAGCTGGCACTCTCCCTGATGACCTTCGTGACCATTTACTAACCTATATCATAAAACATAAGGCAGAGAAACCCTCACCAGACCAAATATAAAACACTTAGAAACAGGAAACACTTTGACACTGCTATATTTCTAAACAAACTAAAAGCAGTTGACTGGTCAAAACTAAAAAATCTACCATTAGAAGAGGGTATATCTCACTTTAACACTAAATTCCTAAGTATCCTTGATTCCCATGCTCCAGCACGTACAATAAAATCTAGATCAAATACAGCACCATGGCTCACAAAAGATATCAGATCTAAAATCAAAACTAGAAACAGAGCCTGGGCCAGTTGGAGAACAACTAAAGCCCCACTTGACCATCTAAAATATTGTCAACTCAGGAATGATACAAAACAATCTATTTTACTAGATAAAAAAAGCTTCTACCAAAATCTCCTACAAAAACACCAAAACAACCCTCAAAAGTTCTGGGCAGGCGTAAATCAACTGCTTCATCCAGGTCATTCTAGCACCCCAACCCCAGCTAACCACACCCATGGTTCCCCAGAGACCATAGCTGACGCTTATAATAACTTTTTCACTGAAACAATCCAATCCCTAGCAAATCAACTAACTCCCACAAACTTAAACCACAGACCTAATCTACCCACTAATCACCCTCAATTTAGCTTATAACTGATATCCACTAGTTTTATCAAAACACTTACCACCCTCACTGCTGACCTCCTCCCTGCAGAGTACCTACAAATAGATGCAGATGCCATTACATATTCCATATCTATCCTTATCAACAGAACCTTATCCAAAAGTGCTATCCCCTCCTTCTGGTAAATATCCCATGTCATCCCACTCCATAAAGGTTATAGTTTTACAGACATATCCAACTACAGACCCATTGCCATTCTTTCCCCACTAGCCAAAATAATGGAGAAATGTGTACACAAGCAACTAATGCAATACCTTACACAGAATAACTTACTATCCAAATCCCAACATGGTTTCAGGCCATAACACAGCAGCACCTTAGCCCTCCTTTCCTTTATTAATGCCATAAACCAAAACAGGAATGACAATAGGCTATCTTCCTCCCTCTTTCTTGATCTATCAAAAGCCTTTGACATGGTCAACCGTGAACTTCTTATTCTTTCGCTAAAATCTATTTCCCTCAATAAGCACGCAATCCAGTGGTTCCAGTCCTACCTGACTGGTAGACAACAGGCGTTACTATGGCAGGGCAAACTCTCCAGCCAGCTACCCCTCACACTTGGTGTCCCTCAAGGCTCCATACTAGGTCCACTAATCTTCTTTATTTTTATCAATAACCTTCACACTGCTATCCCTAAAGCTACCTGTATTCAATATGCAGATGATTCCACTCTGATCTGCTCAGCCACCTCCCCATCCGAACTGCAAATCCTAAACTAAAATACATTTAACACTATTGAGAACTGGCTCACCAACCAATGTCTACTGCTGAACCCCAGTAAAACTAAACTACTACTCTTCATCTCCACTAGTAGATCTGCCACACTTTCATTTTCTGTCATGTCTAACAATGGTACCACTATCTCCCCAGATCAACACACCAAACTTCTAGGGATTATCATAGACAGTAATCTCAAATTTGACCTACAGGTCAACAAAACCATACAGACCATCAATAAGAAGCTTGGATCATTGTATAGAAACAGGACATTTTTAACCCCACTGGCTAGGACTGCAATTGCCCGGTCACACCTACTCTCTTCTCTTTTATATGCCTCGCCTGTACTCTCAAACCTCAAGAAATCCGAGCTAGGTAAGCTGCCCCATAGCTAAAACCATATTGCCAGATTTGCCATTGGCTGCACCTATAGAACCCACCACTGCCAGAACCTGAAACAACTAGAGTAGCTAGAACTGCCCAGCTTAATTCAATTCAATCAGCTCTTAATAGCGCACAAAATTCTGTACCACCCTGAGGATACCCCCTCACTTATCAATATTATTAAGCCATATAGCAACCTGAGATCCCTATGATCAGCCAACAAACTACTGGTCCAAACCCACAAAGCTAATAACTCTGCTGGTGAATCTCTGTTTGTCAACTTTGTTGCAAAACCTGGAATTCATTGCCAAACTATATAACCTTACAATCCTCCAAAAGTCTCTTCAAAAAAGCCTCAAACAGTATCTCAAAGTGAACTGGCTTTGCCCATGTACCAACCCTGATTAAGTTATAAACTGAAAGTATAATCTGTAAATATCATAACATGCAACTACATCACCAACCTCCATATCCAATCTGATGTCTCTTGCTTTTAATTGTGTATGTGCATGAGTATTGTGAGTCCCTACTAGGGAACACTACTAAACCATTGTACATAATCACTTTGTTTTATATTTTCTAATGTTATCCAACTTCTTGTGTAATCTATGTAAGTTTGTCTATTTGGAGCTTTTCTCCACGGGCCTCCACTGAAAATGGACATGTATCCAATTGGACTATCCCGGTAAACAAATGTAAAATAAAAATAAATAAATAGAAGTAGAAATGTTATTGTCTTTTTCCTTTAACTAACTGCATAGTATCCTTTGTATGTTTCTACTGTTTTACTACCTTATAACTTTATATAAATGTTATATAAATTACTACTTTTGTGGAGCTTTTCTCCCTGGGCCTCCACTGAAAATGGGCTCTTCCAGGCCCAGCAGACTATCCCGATCATCAAACTGTAATAAATAAATAAATAAATGATAAATACCTAGATGATTACATGAAATGACTTACCAAGAATGTTTTTGCATTTGCAAATGCCTAGAAATCTATGCATCTTACATGCTTTCTGTTTGGAATACACAGTGAAAGAAACAATTCATTGATTGTCTAATGTTTATCTGTTTGCTTAAGCATTTGTTGATTGTCTAATGTTCATTTGTTTGCTTAGGCATTTGTCTTGGGATATACCAAAAACCTCCAAAGAAATAACTGATGGCATGTTTTCAAAATACTTAGAAGTGAACATAAAGAGGGCAGAATATACACTATCAGAATAAAAATTGCTTTACTTTACTAAGAATCAGTACTGGCAACAGATGCAGAAAGTTTTAACTCGAAAAGCAGCAGTTCTGAAACACTGTGCTTAAATTCTCTGACATGGCCATTTACATTTCAGGTGAAGCTGTGACACCAAATTTTACATCGACACTCTTACAGTTATAAACCTTACAGTACGTTCATTTAATCATATGTAATGTTGAAGAAGATCTAAAAGGCCATATTGAATGCAATGGTCTA
>NC_056735.1:695854379-695929379 GCF_019279795.1 Protopterus annectens
TCTTGGTCTGGGTTTAGTCCTGACATAACGTTACGGTAGATGTAGAGGTAGGGAATAGTAGGGAATCACACAGTGACTCGGTGAGAGGAAGTCCTTATCTTTGATAGGCACGGCATTGTCAATGTCAGGTTTCTAGCTGGCATGTACAATTCTATTGTTGGTTTATAGGGAAAAAAACTATGTTTAGATAATACATAACAGAACAAGTGAAATCTGAAATCTGACAGTTTCTTGAGCAATGAAAAACCTGGAGTTTTATTAAAAGCAGTAAACTGAACAAATTCCTTTTGGTGGGGCATATGTGTATTTTGATTGGACAGCAAACATATAATATATTGTACTGTATATCTACTTATTTTAAGATATGCACTTTTGTATGTGTTTTTGCAGCATTTCTTTTAAAATACATGTTGAGATTTATTAGTAATAGAAATACAGTCCTGTGACATAGTCAATAAATAAAACACACAACAGAAACTTATGTTTTCCTTTTTTTTTATTTTTTGTTACAGATTGATGCTGTACAGATTTTGCACATTTTCTACTGACTAACCAGCAATAGTGCAACTACACAGAACAACACCAATATCTAATGTCTATTTCAACCAGAAGATCATGCGTTTTTTTATGAGCTATTTGCTGAAACATTCTTTGCTTATTTTTTATGGTAATTTACATTGATGCAATGATACTAAAAAAAAAAAAAAAATAGACTAAGTGATTGCCGATTAATCTGTACATACATATATTAAAGAAGCTTGAATGAATGTCACTGATATGCTGACTTATCTCAAGCAAATGGAAACACAGGCATTGTTGTGATTTGTGTGCAGCATTTTCCATTTGTATAAACATTATGGCATTAATATTAAGCATTCTTCTACTAAATAACATTAAAACTATCATGAATGACAGCTTACTATGGTATACTTTTATTTGGAATGTTGTATATGTCACACAAGTATGCTTTTTCCATGTAATTATATGACATCCTTAGCAGTGTCATGTTTGGTATTCCATTCTCATTACATGGTATAGTTAATTAGACATAATAAACTAGTAGTTGTAGCCACAGTACTGGGTTTAGACTGTGGAAACTTGTCTGACGGTATCTGAAAAACAACAGTGCAGATGTAAAGGCAAGCTCTAGAAGAAGGAGGAAGTCTGAGTCAGGAGTGATACTGTAGGAATGATTAAGGTAGTAGAATGACCTGGTAGCTAATACAATGCTAACAAGGCACTATATAAAAGCTTTACATAAAGGCAAACTCAATTTATCTTACTAGACTTTGCTTCTTGCGTCTGGAGATTCAGAACAAACTTGTTCAATTATGGATGTTTGGGGCTTGTAGATCAAGAGGAGGGCAAACCTATCCATCAATATGCTAGGGCAGTCTTCTTTCAATTCAGGGATGTCACTGATTTTGACTCAAATTTTAGCTTGGTCCCTCTTAATCCCTCCTAAAACTAGTGAGTTTTGGAGGAAAGGTGACAAACACAATGAACAATGACAATGATTGAATTATATAGATTTATTGTACTTCAGAAAATGTATATTGAGTCATATGCTCTGATTCAGGCAATGCCTCAGGTTAATAGCAATGATATTCGTGTGAGAGGTTGGCATAATGGTTAAGGTGTTTACCTTACTGCCACAGGGTACAGAGTTTGATTCTCATGTGTGTAATGAGCTAAGCTTAAAATAGTCCATAAAGGCAGTAAGCCTAGTATAAACCTAAGAACATTTTTGGTTGGTCTCTTATCTGCTTGTCAAGTTTGGAAGAGCAATAAAGATTTATCTCTGGATGGGGCCGTTGTCCCTCTTTGGTGGCTTTGTTAGCTGTGTTGTGATGGGAGATGAGGATGTAGCACTTAAGTTTATTGCTATTTGAAGTTATTGGACTTGGCCGCTGCCCAGAAGTGGTAGGATGGATGTATTTATTTGCTAATTTAGGTGGAACACTTTGTGGTTTTTCTTCCTTCATATCTCTGAGAGGTTGAGAGGCAGGCAAGCATTATCACGAATGCACAGTAGCTTTTCTGTCTAGCACTGCTCTTAAAGTTGGGGTTTCTTGTGTCAGAAGTAGAAGGGGAAGGCAGTTTCTGGATAGTGGGGGTTGCAGTTTTAGTGACTATATTTAGTTGACTATACCAGCAAGTCTGGAATATTTGTATGGTTGGGGAAGTTGGTGGCTTTTCCGTGGCAGTGAGCGGCGCTGCTATGTTTACACTTCTCATTCTCACCTGAGACCCATTGGAAGTCTGGTATTGTTATGGGGATGGACGTCTGATAATGGTATTGGGTGTTATGTGAGGTAAGCCCCTACTTTAACAGGCTCTGCGGTCTGTTGTTTTGGCAGAGGTAGGGATGGTTTAAATTTCTGCTGCCCTGACTGTTTTTCCTTCCATTATCAAGATGAGTGTTGCCTCTATAATATGGAACAAATGGTTAAAAGGTAGAACCTTTACTAATGCATTTCCGAAGATTTACATTTGTCTTTCTCTTTGCAGATGATGGTGCTGTGATGGGTGTTTCAGCTGCCACAGTGCTATGCAGTGAGGTTGCAGACGGATGAAGCAGGTTGTTGCAGTGAATGTCCTGGTTGCTGGAGGGGTGTGCACTGAGATCACATATGAGAAGTGCAAAGGAAGCAAAAGAAGTGCATTTCAAAGGTAATGGAACCGGCAGGGGTGGAAGTTCCAATTCCTAGAGTGGTGCACAAGAGGTTACAGGTAATCTGATTTCACTGAAAGCTCATTAAGGCACATCAGTGTTGGGTGTGGTTCAGGGTAGTGGGGACCAAGTGAGTAGGAAGTATGTTGGGGCAGGATAAAGTAGGGTTGGGGATTGTTAGGGGGAGTCTGAGGTTTTTATAAGTGAGGTGGAGTCACAACACTCATAGGACCACAGGAAGTTACTACCCTTACTTCCATGTGCAGGACCTATTCCTTTTGTTTAAGGGGGGCATGGGGGACCTTTGGGGTGATTTTCTGGTTACTTATTCAGTTGTTCAAATTGTGTTTGGTTGTGCAGCAGTTAGAAAGTTGAAGCTAGGCATTGTTTAGGCTTACTGTGGAAGTATGGAGTATCTGTTATAAGGGAGGCTTATGGTGCAGTATTGCCAGATTGATTAAACTTGTGTTGCAGCTGCCTGAGGGAAGGAGTTTATTGGGAGGATTTAGTTGTCTGGCTAGCTTGAGGACATGGTAAGGCAGTCAGTTGGTCAAGATGGAGTTAGTTGCAAGTAATGTACTTGCATTCAGTTGTCAGACTGATTGAAAAGGGCCAATGAGGTGTTCTGTTGACATAGGGAGGATTGTAAGGTGTGGTATCTGTTGAAGGACAATCTGTCCTTTAAGCAGGTTTTCTAATGTTATATACCAGGTTAAGGTCTTTAGAGTGAGTAACCACTGCATCAGATGACTTGTGCTTTGGGTTGATAGGAGGTTGTTGGTATATGTATGACTTTTAGAAGTAGGGTCCAGTTTCACTTGGATATTATGGCAGTGATATGGGTCAATGGCGCTGTTAGCTGCAGCATCTCAAGTTAGTTTAGAAGGATTGCATGACTGTGGCAGGAGCCTGGGGCAGCTTTATTAGTAATGTATATGGTAGGGGTGTTACTAGCTGGGTCAAATTGTATAGTAGCTGCCACGGGGTAGGAGATTGGTCAGACGGATTGTTGACGGATATGGTTCAGGCTTGTCAACAAGGTGGAGTACTTCAGTTGGTCAAAGAGGAGTTGGCTGCTATTACTTCAGTTGTATGGGTGTTAGGGTTATGTTAATTACTACATCTTGTTAAGTGGTTCACATGCTGGAGGGGTTAGGGTGCATTTCATAGTGTGAAAACTAAGACATTGACTATTGTCAAAGTAAGTTGGTTGCAAAGGTTGGCATTTGAAAAATGGAGGGTCATTGGGCTACAGTTTGTGTGATTGCCATTTCATGGATGTTTTGAAGTCAGTAGTTGGGTGGTTTGGGATGACAAATATTTTCATGCTTTATAAGAACAGTGGGTAGGATGGTAGGATTACTATGCAACTGATCCACTAAGAAAGGGAAAGTAAGTTAGTGATTACTGTAACTGTTGAGCAGATAGAGGGGTTGCAGTTTGGCATGATGGCATGTCATTGCCATGGTTTTGTTTTGGGTGACATTGGGCTTAGAGTTCTGGTGGTTCATTTGGTAGGTATTGATCTGATTAAAGTCATTCAGAGGGTGGTTTGCTGGGCAGCAAATGCTATGATGTCATTAAATGTGTCCTTGTTTACATCGGGTAGTGGGTGATGGTGGGATTACTATTATCTTGGTTGGAAAGGAAATTTCATTTGGACATCAGTAGGTACACTGGGCAGTAAAATGGAGCTGCAGTTAAGCGTGATGGCGTGCACTTGTTTTTCTGTGGTTTTGCCTGGTGTGGGTTTAGTGTTTTGGGGATGTATTTGACAGAAGATGACCTGGGAATCATTGAGAACCTGCTATTGGTGGTTATATAAGTGATATACAAAGGTTATGCTAAGTTATGAGGTCATGGTTTGTCACTTTATCATCAGACAGGGATTATTTAATTTTAGCTGTTTAAGCAATTGGCTACTTTGACTATTTATGTGATAGAACTTTGGTAGGTGATGGCACGGTCCCCGTTTTGGTTAGTGAGGATGCTGACACCAAATGATGTTGGGTTTAGTGCCGTTTAATGAGCAGTTAGGTTGGAACTTTTGTAGGAAAGAGGGGGAACAGCCTAATCAGGCTGGTGGGCGGAGAAGAGGGACAGGTTTGCCCTTCTTCGGTTCCCTCTCTGGTATTGGATGGTCATTTCAATGACTTGGGAAAGGAAAGCAAGCAGTTGGAGGCTGCTTAATAAATAAAATGAGGTTGGAGGTATAATTCATTAAGTGGTACAAGAAGTGAGTGATGGCATGCTGCTTCGTAAGTAAGGTAAGCGAGTGGATGTATGCACGCTGCTTACTGGGTCAGGATGTGTAAAATCAAGCTGTCCTGATTAATGTAACATGGATGTTTATGCTGTGATTAAATCAGCTGTACTATGATCAGTTGTAATTAATAAATATTGGTTAACAAAGTTATAGTGTGATATGTTTATTGAATGGGACAGGGACAAATATATATATGTATACACAGATACAGCCATATCTGTATGTATATATATATATATATATATATATATATATATATATATATATATATATATATATATATATATATATATATATATATATATATATATATATATATATATATATATATATATATATATAAGTAGGTCTACTATTGAAATGTCGGATGGCACTCACGTGAACTGGGAATGGTCAAAAGGCTAATTTCCAGTTCACTGAAGGTCGAATCGAAAATGGTAGGCTCCACAACAGTGAATGCTAGTGTGCATTCTATGATCTGAGGTAGACGTTCTATCTGGAAATCATGGTACAGTGGATACTGGGAAATGGAGTGCAATCTTGGAGTTTGTATATATAGTTAGCAGGGGGTGTGTGGGGAGCACAGCTCACCACATGCTGGGTGCTGGGGAGCTTGCACCCCTGGAAAATGTTACTTGGGAGTCACTGGAAGGCATGGCATGCTGGGGAATGCCGACTTTGTTGAATGGGATTAGGTTACGTACCTCAAGTTGAAAGTCGGTGTTCCAGATGTCAGTCTTCTGGGTATGTCAGTCCTTTTGTCTCAGCGATGTGAAAGTTGGATAAATGGAATGTCGTTGTAGTGAAGTAGATCCATATAGACACATGCCAATGTTATGGTCACACAAATATGACAAAGGAATTATTGCTGTTGCTCACTTAGAAAGTCATTGTCCACTAGCAGTGGCTTCCTGTGGAAGACAGTAATTGTGGAGTTCGGTTTCACCAAGTTAAACTTGATCTGATGGTGCGTTATCCAGCTTAAACTCAACAAGGTGTAGAGAAGCTGCTCGAAAGGAATGGAGCATTAGTAAATGTGTATCAGACATTTGTAGAAAGTGGACTTAACTGAAAGTCTCTTACAGAAGAAGTCTTTTTACGATGAGAAGTTTAAAAATAAGGTATCCTAAGAATATATCTGCAGTTCATGAGATATGGACCTATTCCCCTTGTTATTAATGGTACTGATATGTGATGCGGAGCCTATTCCCCTTTGTTATTAAAGGTACTGATACGTGATGTGGAGCCTATTCCCCATGTTATTAATAGTATGGATATATGATGTGGAGCCTATTCCCCTTGTTATTAATGGTACTGATATGTGATGGGTAGCTTATTCCCCTTGTTATTAATAGTACCGATATGTGATGTGGAGCCTATTCCCCTTGTTATTAATGGTACTGATATGTGATGGGTAGCTTATTCCCCTTGTTATTAATAGTACCGATATGTGATGTGGAGCCTATTCCCCTTGTTATTAATGGTACTGATATGTGATGTAGAGCCTATTCCCCTTGTTATTAATGGTACTGATATGTGATGGGTAGCTTATTCCCCTTGTTATTAATAGTACCAATATGTGATGTGGAGCCTATTCCCCTTGTTATTAATGGTACTGATATGTGATGTGGAGCCTATTCCCCTTGTTATTAATGGTACTGATATGTGATGTGGAGCCTATTCCCTTGTTATTAATGGTACTGATATGTGATGTGGAGCCTATTCTCTTGTTATTAATGGTACTGATATGTGATGTGGAGCCTATTCCCCTTTGTTATTAATGGTACTGATATGTGATGCAGAGCCTATTCCCTTGTTATTAATGGTACTGATATGTGATTTGGAGCCAATTCCCCCTGATATTGATGGTACTGATATGTGACGTGGAGCATATACCCTTGTTATTAATGGTACGGATATGTGATGTGGAGACTATTCCCTTGTTATTAATGGTACTGTTATGTGATGTGGAGCATATTCCCTTGTTATTAATAGTACTGATATGTGATGTGGAGCCTATTCCCCTTGTTATTAATGGTACTGATATGTAATGGGGAGCTTATTCCCCTTTGTTATTAAAAGTATTGATACGTGATGTGGAGCCTATTTCCCTTGTTATTAATAGTATGGATATGTGATGTGGAGCCTATTTCCCTTTGTTATTAATGGTACTGACATGTGATGTGGAGCCTATTCCCCTTGTTATTAATGGTACTGATATGTGATGCAGAGCCTATTCCCTTGTTATTAACGGTGCTGATATGTGATGTGGAGCCAATTCCCCTTGATATTAATGGTACTGATATGTGATGTGGAGTCTATTCCCCTTTGTTATTATTGGTAGCCTAAGAATATATCTGCAGTTCAAGGGATATGGACCTATTACCTTGTTATTAATGGTACTGATATGTGATGTGGAGCTTATTCCCCATTTTTATTAATGGTAATGATATGTGATGTAGTGCCTATTGCTCTTGTAATTAATGGTACTGCTATGTGATGTGGAGCCTATTCCCTTGTTATTAATGGTACTGATATGTGATGTGGAGACTATCCCCTTGTTACTAACGATACTGATATGTGATGTGGAGCCTATTGCCCTTGCTATTAATGGTACTGATATGTGATGTGGAGCCTATTCCCTTGTTATTAATGGTACTGATATGTGATGTGGAGCCTATTTCCCTTGTTATTAATAGTACTGTTATGTGATGTGCAGTCAGTTCACCTTGTTATTAATGGTACTGATATTTGACATGGAGCTTATTCCCTTGTTATTAATGGTACTGATATGTGATGTGGAGCCTATCCTCTTGTTATTCATGGCACTGATATGTGATGTGAAGCCTTTTCCCATTTGTTATTAATGGCACTGATATGTGATGTGGAACCTTTTCCCTTTGGTATTAATGGTACAGATATGGGATGTGGAGCCTATTCCCCTTTGTTATTAATTGCACTGATATGTGATGTGGAGCTTATCCTCTTGTTATTCATGGCACTGATATGTGATGTGAAGCCTATTCCACTTTTTTATTAATGGTATTGATATGTGATATGGAGCTTATTCCCCTTTGTTATTAATGGTACTGATATTTGATGTGGTGCCTATTCCCCTTTGTTAATAATGGTACTGAGCTAGCCACGAAAACAAAATCACCACTAAGTCCAAGGACAGCCACAAAGCAGCTAATCCAGACTAACGCTCACTCTGCTCCTGCACTAATCCAGACTAATGCTCACTATATAAAAAAAAAAAAAAAAAAAAATTTAAATTCTAGTATCTTATTTTATCTTTTTAAATCATATGTTTAAATTGCTTTGTGTCTCATGTAATATTTTCATGCCTTTTTGTGAACTTGTACAACATATGGAGCTTTTCTCCCCGGGCCTCTACTGAAAATGGATATATATCCAGTTGGACTAGCCCGGTCAACAAATGTAAAATAAAAATAAATAAATAAATAATAATTCTATAGCTATGTCAAGAATCTTAGTGGCAACACCCAGATCTGCTCTGAGTTACAGCACAAAGGCAAGAAAATTACAGAACCAACTGATATTGACAACGTCCTATCAGATAGGTTCAGTGCTAACTTTACCACCCTCTCACCCCCAAAGGGCCCATATCTATACAGGAAGAATGTAGAGTCCCTGTAATCACAACTATGCAGGTAAAAGATGCACTCTCTAAAGACAAAAACACAACATCCATGGGACTGGACAACATCCCAGGCTGCGTTTTACACGAACTTCAGAACAAACTGGCTCCCCACTTAAGCACCATGTTAAATAATAGCCTTGCATCAGGCTTTGTGCCCACTGAATGGCGCACAGCAACAGTTATCCCAGTCCACAAAGGGGGAGCCACCACTGATCCTGGGAACTATTGACCTACTAACCTAACGAGCCTGGTCTGCAAGGCCATGGGAGGTATCATCATGGATCTCATAAACAAAGACATTGGTAAACTCCAAACTCTGGATCCCACCCAGTTCAGGTTTGTGAAAAGCAGATCATGCCTGCTGAACCTGATCGACTTCTTTGAGGCAGTCACCAAAGACGTACATGAGGGAAAGGTGGTTCACACAGCCTATCTTGACCTCGCCAAGGCTTTCAACACCATCCCCCATTCTGGAATTGTAGCTAAACTCACTAAACTAGGTATAAATTCCTACATCACAAGATGGGTTGCCAACTGGCTCACTGACAGAACCCACACTGTAAAAGTTGCAGACTCTAAATCTGACCTCAAAGAAGTGACAAGTGGAGTACCACAGGGTTCCATCCTGGGACCTCTCCTGTTTAGTATCTACTTCTCTGAAGTACAGGCTAACACAGAAGGCCTCTGGCTAATGAAGTTCGCAGATGACTGCAAACTAGGAGCCATAGTCAAGTCCCCAAACGATGTGGACATCCTACAGAAGGGCCTCGCTGAGACAGATGCCTGGTGTCAGAGCCATTGCCTCAAGCTCAATGCCAAAAAGTGCAGTGTCATCCCCTTTGGTAAAAACTCTGTACCCATGAACTACCACATAGGCGGCAATCTGCTTAACACCAAATGCATGATAAGAGACCTTGGGACACAGGTAGACAGTAGTCTCTCCTTTGATAGTCACAGTAGTCCAGAAGTCCTTCTACGTGAAACACCACATCACTAAAAGGGTTCTCATCCAGGAAAGAAGAGGTCATTGTTCCCCTCTACTCGACACTCATTAGACCCATTATAGAGTGCAACGCCTTTTTTATAATGTACCTCACAAGACATCTGCAGCAGCTGGAAAGGCCACAGAAGTACCTCACAAAGAGGATTACTGGCCCCAAACAAATGACCTACACTGACCGCCTCAAAAAACTCCAGCTTTAATCCATAGCATATCGCCTACTCCAAGGTTATCTCTGCCTAACATGTAAGGCTATGTCAAATCCAGAGCTGTTGGACATGCTACACCTAAAGAAATCCCAATCCCTCGGAGCTACAACCTCTAGGAGCCTAAACCTTGTCACCACAATAAACAGGACATGCTGGAGGGATAGATTCCTGTCGCAGAGACTTTCCATACTCTGGAACAGGCTACCCATCTATGTCAAGCAAAGTTCTTCTTTAGCACTCTTAAAGAAAAATCGTGATGGGTGGATGGGAAATAGGAAATACACCCCGGGGATCACTTCTGTGTCTCTGCTCGACAGTGGCACAGGAAAATAACTTTCTTGGGTGGCGTAAGCCAGGAAACCTTGTTGGCTAGGCTTAAGTAGGCCCTTGGGCAGATAGCCTAGTACCTACCTATAAAGCTATAAACCTATGTGGAGCCTATCCTCTTGTTATTAATGGTACTGATATGTGATGTGGTACCTATCCCCTTTGTTAATACTTGTACTGATATGTGATGTGGAGCCTTTTCCTCATGTTATTAATGGTATTGATATGTGATATGCAGCCTATTTCCCTTGTTATTAATGGTACTGATATGTGATGTGGAGCCTTTTCCCCTTTGTTATTAATTGTACTGATATATGATATGGAGCCTATTTCCCTTTGTTATTAATGGTACAAATATGTGATGTGGAGCCTATTCCCTTTGTTATTAATGGTACAGATATGTGATGTGGAGCCTATTCTTCTTTGTTATTAATGGTACTGATATGTGATATGGAGCCTATTCTCCTTGTTATTATTTGTACTGATATGTGATGTGGAGCCTATCCCCTTGTTATTAATGATACTGATATGTGATGTGGAGCCTATCCCCTTGCTATTAATGGTACTGATATGTGATGTGGAGCCTATTCCCCTTTGTTATTAATGGTGCTGATATGTGATGTGGAGCCTATTCCCTTGTTATTAATGGTACTGATATGTGATGTGGAGACTATTCCCCTTTGTTATTAATGGTACTGATATGTGATGTGGAGCCTATTGCCCTTGCTATTAATTTTACTGATATGTGATGTGGAGCCTATCCCCTTGTTATTAATGATACTGATATGTGATGTGGAGCCTATCCCCTTGCTATTAATGGTACTGATATGTGATGTGGAGCCTATTCCCCTTTGTTATTAATGGTGCTGATATGTGATGTGGAGCCTATTCCCTTGTTATTAATGGTACTGATATGTGATGTGGAGACTATTCCCCTTTGTTATTAATGGTACTGATATGTGATATGTAGCCTTTTCCCTTTATTATTAATGGTACTGTTATGTGATGTGGAGCAAATTCCCTTGTTATTAATGCTACTGATATGTGATATGGAGATTATTCCCCTTTGTTATTAATGATACTGATATGTGATATGGAACCTTTTCCCGTTTGTTATTAATGGTACCGATATGTGATATGGAGCTTTTTCCCTTTGTTAATAATGGTACTGATATGTGATGTGAAGCCTAATCCATTGTTATTAATAGTACTGATATGTGATGTGAAGCCTATTCCCCTCTGTTATTAATGGTACTGATATGTGTTATGGAGCCTTTTCCTTTTGTTATTAATGGTACTGATATGTGATGTGGATCCTATTCCCTTTGTTATTAATGGTACTGATATGTGATGTGAAGCCTCTCCCCTTGTAATTAATTGCACTGATATGTGATATGGAGCCTATCCTGTTGTTATTAATGGTACTGATATGTGATGTGGATCCTTTTCCCTTTGTTATCAATTGTACTGATATATGATATGGAGCCTTTTCCCTTTGTTATTAATGGTACTGCGGTGGTGGTGCTGCGGTAGCATTGTTGCCTCACAGTAAGACGTTGTCCTGCTCGATTCTCAGGTAGAGCGTCTTCTGTGTGGAGACATGCATGAATGGGCGTACCTTCGTTGAAGGTTGTGCATCAGGGCGGCAACTCAGCACGTAAAAATCTACTGCCAATCATTAGCGGGCGACCCATAACCGGGAAAAGCCAAAAGATACAAGAACAACATTAATGGTACTGATATGTGATATGGAGCCTTTCCTCTTTGTTATTAATGCTACTGATATGTGATGTGGAGCCTATTCCCTTTGTTATTAATGGTACTGATATGTGATATGGAGCCTATTCCCTTGTTATTAATGGTACTGATATGTGATGTGGAGCCTATTCCCTTGTTATTAATGGTACTGATATGTGATGAGGAGCCTATTCCCTATGTTATTAATGGTACTGATATGTGATGTGAAGCCTATCCCCTTGTAATTAATTGCACTGATATGTGATATGGAGCCTATCCTGTTGTTATTAATTGTACTGATATGTGATGTGGATCCTTTTCCCTTTGTTATCAATTGTACTGATATATGATATGGAGCCTTTTCCCTTTGTTATTAATGGTACTGCGGTGGTGGTGCTGCGGTAGCGTTGTTGCCTCACAGTAAGACGTTGTCCTGCTCGATTCTCAGGTAGAGCATCTTCTGTGTGGAGACATGCGTGAATGGGCGTACCTTCGTTGAAGGTTGTGCATCAGGGCCGGCAACTCAGCACGTAAAAATCTACTGCCAATCATTAGCGGGCAACCCATAACCGGGAAAAGCCGAAAGATACAACAACAACATTAATGGTATTGATATGTGATATGGAGCCTTTCCTCTTTGTTATTAATGGTACTGATATGTGATGTGGAGCCTATTCCCTTTGTTATTAATGGTACTGATATGTGATATGGAGCCTATTCCCTTGTTATTAATGATACTGATATGTGATGTGGAGCCTATCACCTTGTTATAAATGGTACTGAAATGTAATATGGAGCCTTTTCCGTTTGTTATTAATGGTAATGATAGGTGATGCGGAGTCTATTCCCCTTGTTATTAATGGTACTGATATGTAATATGGAGCCTTTTCCCTTTGTTATTAATGGTAATGATAGGTGATGCGGAGTCTATTCCCCTTCTTATTAATGGTACTGATATATAATATAGAGCCTATTCACCTTTGTTATTAATGTTACTGATATGTGATATGGAGCTTTTTCCCTTTGTTATTAATGGTACTGATGTGTGATGTGGAGTCTTTCCCTTTCTTATTAATTGTACTGATATGTGATGTGGAGCCTATTCCCCTTTGTTATTAATGGTACTGATATCTGATGTGGAGCCTATTCCCCTTTGTTATTAATGGTACTGATATGTGATGTGAATATAATCCCTTGTTATTAATGGTCCTCATATGTGATGTTGAGCCTATTCCCCGAGCCTATCCCTGTGTTATTAATTGTACTCATATGTAATATGGAGCATTTTCCCTTTGTTATTAGTGGTACTGATATGTGATATGGAGCCTATTCCCCTTGTTATTAATGGTACTAATATGTGATGTGGAGCCTATTCCCCTTTGTTATTAATGGTACTGATATGTGATATGGAGCCTATTCCGTTTTGTTATTAATGGTACTGACATGTGATGTGGAGCCTATCCCCCTTGTTATTAATTGTACTGATATGCAATGTGGAGCCTATTCCCCTTTGTTATTAATGGTACTGATATGTGATATGGAGCCTATTCCCTTTTGTTATTAATGGTACTGATATGTGATGTGGATCCTTTTCCCCTTTGTTATTAATTGTACTGATATGTAATATGGAGCCTATCCTCTTTGTTATTAATGGTACTGGTATGCTGTTTGTGTTGGTTAGTACAATTTAGAAACATTATTTTTTTCTCTAAAGAATGTTGAGATCATATAACTGGCGGATTTTGATTATATGTATTCTTAACAAATTAAGATTTCTTCTATACTATTAGACTCACTGCATGTATTTAGGCCTATGAAAGTTTTCTAATAGTCTTATCACAAACTCAATTTTTCAGCAGTGCTTATGAGCTCACATACACTGGCTAATGGGATGGTTGTATATTTGGAGCAATTGCTTTACAATTCCTGTTACAACTAGTATATGAACCTACCAAATCTAACTATAAGACTAAGTACCACATGCTCCTAATTACCTCACACCTAGCTAACATAACTTGTAGTAACACCTACCCCCTCATTAAGTCATCACTACCCTTTTACTTTCTTCATTGAAAACTACAGAATAAAATTTCCCCTAAAGTTAATCTCTTTAGACTAAAATCCTCAAACAACCTCTCCAAACTGTTCTCACCTACCAACTATAGACTGGCCTTCCATACCATACTTACAGATGTAAACATAGCCATTATAAAAGTCATAGAACTTCTATCACTTCAAAGCAGTCACTTCCCCCTTAATTACCAGATACTTCAAACACAGTTATACAAACTGACTAACCAAAGAATTTAAAACACTGATGCAACTTCAGAATGAACCTGCAAAAATGTAAATAAGACCCATCAACAAATATTTCACCACTCTACAGAGTATAACTAAACAGGCAATTGAAAGAAACCAAACCATGTACATGTCATCCAGACGAACCTCCACCCCACACTCACCCTGAACATTCAGGAAAGAGTAAACAGCATAACAGGTATGGTAGCCTTAAACAAACCTCTACTTAGGACTACATACTTTGAAATCCACCTTTTCTCTGTCTTTCTCTAGCAGTAGCAGAACTCATCAATGAATTCTCAAACCTGTTCTCACTTCTATCAAAACAGTTCTCCAGCCCTCTTAGAGAATCATGTCCCCCAGAATATATCTCATCCATTTACTTCAACATAGTAACCAATAAACATGTTACCCAGTTGTTGGAGTAAATACAACAGGCACATAAAATCTCTGCTCATGGTTCATATACCACCACCGAGAATTCTTGCTCACACCTCTAGCCCACATAAATAATGTTTTCCTAGCAACAAACACATATCCTTCATCTGGAATTCTGTCTTTGTCAGACCAGTGCCAAAAATCTCAGTATCAACCAGCTGCAACCATATCAAACTGCTCTCAACACTGCCCACGCTGGTCAAAATAGTAGAAAACCGTATTATGGAGCAGCACATCTCCTATCACCAAAATATCACTTGTCTATTTAATAAAATGGAATAAAATGGATTTTGGCCCAGTGGAAGTAGTCTGACTGCTGTATTGATCTTAATTGATCACATTCTCTGCATCATGGATAATGGACACTTAGTAGGTATGGTCTTCATTGATTTAACTTGGGCATTTGATAAGACTGAGCACTCTATCCAACTAGCTTATCAATTAGACATTAGAATCAGTCCACAGGCCACACAATGACACCAGGATTTTCTTACCAACAGAACCTTCAAGAAAAAGAATGGTTTCTTCCCTCTCTCAAGTTTACCCAAACATACTCCAGTCTCCCCCAGTGCTCTATACTAGCCCCTTTTTTCTTCTCCACTTCCATAGACAACCACAAACTAGATCTGCATCAGTTTCACATTCTACTATATTCTGCTGACATACTGCTTGACAGATCTACTGCAAATCACCTAGAAATATAAAGGTAACGTTAATTAAATTTTCAAAACTTAAACAATAGTCTCAAAACTTAGCAACTCTTACTGAATCACTCACACAGCAATGATATTCAGCACTCACCAAAGAATAGACACAAGCTCTAAAGTACTACACTCCCTGATTTCAATAACTCCAAAGAAACTGTAACATCCTTTAGATATCGACATATTTGACGTGACCAGTCCCTTAACTTCTCATGTTTCTGGAACACATCGAAAGACTCATGCCAAAGATTACTTACTTGGTTTTCTGGAAACAAATATTATCCCAGTTTCTCTCCCCCATCTGAGCTGCCACTGGTAAATGACCCTACTTGGCAAACTGGAGTACAGTTTACCATTCTTTTTGTCTCAGGCTCACAAAAAAGGGCAGCAATACATTAATCAATCTGTAACAAAATCTGCCACTTCATCACCAGCCTCCACAGAGGGAACATTATTGTGTTACCTGTCAAAAGCAAAATGTTAACCTGTAGAATGCAGATCAATCATCCCACTCCCTATTTCAGTGTTGGCGCTCTTAATGCTGAGTGCCATATTGCTGAAAAAAGACTGACAATTCATCAGAAGAATGAATATTGAGCAAAGCCGTACTCCTTTAAACTTGTTATTTGCAGGGGGCTGTCCCCCTGCCCCTCTGATTCAGGGGGGAAGCCCCTATACACTGGAACTCATATATGTTGACTGCAGAATCTTCATACCTCAGAGAAAAGAGAATATTCTGTGAAAGGGCAATCTCAGACTTGATATATGTAAGGCTGGATTTTCATCGATTCAGTCTCCACATTACGGTACTCGGCATTGAAGGTTTTGACCATTTGAATGGTTACTCTAGCCACCTCTTATACTCACTAATATATAAATTGCATAACCAAGATGCCACCTTACTACTCACCATGAAACTGATCACAAACACCCCACACTACAACCTCAGAAGCTATGCAAAAGCAGGATCTGCACTCAAAACACCCATTCCTAAATTCTATTGCACTGACCACAGGTTCTCAGTCCTAGCCCCAAACTATGACAATCCCTACATAAACATATAGCTGAAATGCCAGATGCCAGCTGAAACAATTTCTACAAGAGAAATTTAAATGTAACTGTAATAAGACAGGTCATGTCACACAACTAATCATGCATCTACAGAATACCCTTTTCAATGACAACCCTATTGCTCTCAATAACATATGATACAATGAACACATTGTAAATAAGTATAGAGCTCTTCACCCCCTATTAACTTCATTTATATTTGCTTTCCCCCATTAATGTCTGGCTCTTCTATACTTTGCAGACGTTGCTCTAAATGCTATTTTGTTTCTCATCATCATCATCAACCCCTCTTTTCCCATTTTTCTACATAAGACAGGGTTTTGCATTAGCTTTCACCATCTTTCTTGATACAATACTACTCTCTCACCTTCTTTTATGGTCATGCCTGACTGTCACTGGTCATTTCTCATGCAATGCAGCCATCTTTTTGCTGGACATCCTTGTTAGCTCTTTGCTTTTTTCCTGCATCTCCAGAATCTAATTCACCATGTTATCTTCTGCTTTATTGCATGTGCCCAAACCACTGCAATCTGTTCTCTTTGACCTTTTCTACAGTCGGAGTTACTATGGGTTCTGCTCAGATGTCCTCATTTCTTCATATATCCTACAGTATGCTCCCTACCACATATCACAGGCACTTCATCTCCTTCATCACCAGCTTCCTCAACTGATCTACCTTCACTGCCCAAATATCTGCACCATACAGTAGCACTGGTCACACTGCTGTTTTGTACATGCTACTCTTTAGCTTTTTTGTCATTTTGTGTCCCCAACGTTCTGTGCTAATTGGTTGCACCTCCTCTGATTCTAGCTTTACCTTCTCATTCTGATTTGCCTTTTCCTCAACTACCCCATCCAGATATGTGAAGCTGTTAAGCTATTCCACTATTTTCCCTTACATCTCAAGTTTCGGCTTCTTCTGATGCCCTCCATTTCCTGCCATTGCAACTGTCTTGCCATTAGTCAAGTTTCATCCCACATGCCTTCAGTTTGCATTCCATTTCCTTATCATATGCTGAAGATCTTATTCAGAATCTGCTTGTAATGCCACAGTGTGTGAGTAGAGTAGGCTTATTGATCTCTTTTTATTGATACACTCTCTAATTTACTTCACCTTTGATTATGCCACAATTTTTTGATAAAATACATTGCTATCATAATAAGTTAGTGTATAATGTACAATGACTCAATACTGTACTGCTAGTAATCTTGGTATTTTCTGTGCTGTTGTAGTAATTGTACTCTGGTGTAATGTTCATAACAACCTGGGCAGGAATAGGCATTAGTCATGCTTGATCAATACTCCTACACTGCAAACAAAATAAAAGAAAATAATTTAAATAAAATACATACAGTAATACAACTAAGTAACATGTTAGGTGACTTTCTTGATATGTAAGGATAGTAGTAGTAAGACTTATTAATTGAGCAAAAATAATTTCTAAGAATCTTTTAGGGGAATGTATAGCATTGTATGCATGAGATGCCTGGCAGATACCATCTAGTACATAATAGTGTCTTGTGTATATTTCACGAAGTGAACAGTGGGCATGAAATACAACATTCTCATTTTCATTGGGAAATGTATACCATGCTGATGCATTTCTTTAGTACATAGTCTGTTTTGCTAACAGAGCATGAAACTGTTGGTTATAGTCTCATACAGGACACACTACATGGCAGCCACAGTGCATAGAACTGATGCAGAGTAATGAAAAGTTGTGTGTGTGTGTGTGTGTGTGTGTGTGTGTGTGTGTGGGGAGGGTTGGCAACACATGCCTTCATACACGTGTATGCATATGCTCACACACACACACACACACACACACACACACACACACACACACACACACACACACACACACACACACACACACACACACACACACACACACACACACACACACACACACACACACACACACACATACACACATACACATGCATGCACACACACATGGACGCACACACGCGCACGCACACACACACACACACACACACACACACACACACACACACACACACACACACACACACACACACACACACACACGTACATATTTTACTAGTGACCGTTTTTTCCTTCTTCACTACTATGTACCAAGAACATATGCATCTTACTATTGACTTTTCTCCATAAGTGACAATGCTGCTATGATAAGCTACATAGCTGTGTTGAGCTTGCCTATGAGTAGTACAGTCATCACTTTATAATCAGAAACATGCACTATGGCCACAGCTGTACTGGATTCTGGCAATAATGTTTTATTTTTGTTATGTGTTTCCATTTAGTGTGTGCTAAAATATATACCTGTGGATTTTTTTCCACTTTGCATGTGGCCAAGAATATATATAGGAACATTATTATGGCTACCAGCTGCATCAAGCAATATGCACATTTTCTTTGAATAATAGTAATGTCTTTCAGCTTTTCCAAGTTAAGGGTCACCATAGCGGAACTCCGGTCCGCTAATGATTGGCAGTGGATTTTTACAGTGACGAGTTGCCAGCCCGATGCCCAACCTTCAAAAAAAGCACACCCATTCACGCACGCACCTACCTGCATGTCTTTAACATCACTCGACCATGGAGATGACATGCTGACTCCACACAGAAGGCGCTCCAGTCGAGAACCGAACATGAGATGTAAATCTATGGTTTTGGTGTTTAACTTGCTTTTGCCAATGGTTGATGTGATACACTTTTCTGTTTCTTTTTTGGCATTCATATAACAAATGTACCAAAGATTATAATTGTGTTTTAATATGTTGTTAGGTGATATCCTTTGTACCTGGTAATGTAGTAGAATATGAGATGCATTAGTGCTAACCTACATGTTTACCTTCTCACTTACATATGGGCTACATACTCTAAGCAGATGTGATGTGCAGTGACATAAGACAGCGTAAGCCCTACTGCCCAGGGTCTGAATTTTCTGAAAAAAAAACAAAAAAAAAACATTTGGGCTTTTTTACTACACTTCATAAATTATTAACCCAATGAACTTCATAACATGTTTTTGAATCGCATCCCTCATTTCAAACTGATTATGCCTACAAAAATGTAATTTTCAGTGATTTCATTCGCACTTGAACTTATGTTAATATATGGCAATCAATATGATTTATACAGAACACTAATTTCTAAAAGTTGCCTAATTTAATTTTCCCATCATAGCATCCTGGTCTTGCATTTGTCAGTAAAAACAAGAACATTCATTTATCCAAATAAATTTATAATACATAATACTATTAACTATTTGCATATGTGTCCCAGATTTCTTCCAGGTGATGTTATATGGTGTTCCCTCCTAGCTCTTTTGCAGACACATCACTTTTTTACCAGTGGTAGATAAAATGTAATCTTGTATCAAGCCTTTAGCTTTTATTATAAATTTCCCAGTTTATCTAAATAGTTTAGCCGTTATATAAATTGCCTTGTATTCCCTATAAGGTTTCTTATTTTTAGTGTGGAATATTCCTTCAAGAGCTATTTTGTGATGTATAAACAATGATAACAACATGTGTATTTCTGTTCAGTAACTCCATATTGCAACCTTACATAAGTCTGACTCAATGTAATATGGGCGAAGGTACAATTGTGGCTTTATTAGACAAATTTGTAATATATTGCGGATGTTACTTTAAATTAGGAGTAGAAGGTTTAGTTAACATGTTACTACCAACTTCAGCATAATTGAATACATTTTCAGGTGGTAAACTGCTTACTGACATGTGTGGTACATATCAAGTTAGCCTCTCAACTGAGCAAACATTTTCACCTTTCATAAACTGCATCCATGACATAAGTCAATATGATTCAGTACTATACTACCTCATGGTTTGTAAAGTAAGAGGTTTGGTAACAGAATGGGATATAGCAAAGTGGGACCTGTTCTGACAGAAAATAGTAAGTGAACAGATACTTAGTAAATATCAAATGTTGAATTTCCACAGGGATTCTGTAGCAAGGGTTAACACGTACTGCCTACAATACAACATGTAGTAAGCAGTTCAGCGACCACTGACGAAGACTTAGAAAAAAATATATATCCTGAAGTGTAATTCCTAACCAACATAAAATAACTGTGAGGTACGACTGCAAACAAGTTCAGTAACTCACAGTTCAGCACTGTTAAGCAATTAACCATATAGACTAGGTCTTTATATACCAGACAAAACCCACCTAAATGTGAAAGTTCCAATAAAAAAAAAAAAAAAACAAAAGGAACAGCAGGCAGACAAGAGCCCTCATCAGCAACAAAAAGAACATAAAACAAACTCCAGTCAGCAACTAAAAAAATACAGCAGGTAGCCTATTAGTATTGGAAAAGCCAGCAGGTGTATCAGGCGTCAAGGGTAGAACTATTCCTCCCCTTACCAGGAAACACAAATCAAGTCACACACATGTCTTCTGGTTGAAACCCTAATGAAACAAAGGAAAAATATAAACACAATCCCCTTAATGGGGAAGAGCAACAGTAAGTAGTGACATTAACACACATCACAGTACTGTAAGGCCATGACTTACGTTTGGAGAGGGTTAAACCTGCAGGAGGCTGGGTATGCTCATTCAGAATGACCCCTGGCCAGTTGCAGCAGACAGGATTGATGTATAGACTCTTCATGGTTAGTGAAAGGGTAATTGTATCAGTAGTGATGTCAGTTGTGATAGCTAGCAATGACACCACAATAGTCTATGTGGCATTATTTCCATCAGTCACAAGAAAAATGGATAGCCAATCTTATAATATTTCAAGATTCTGAAGAAAAAAACTTTCTTTGTCAGTCAGCTATTAGCTATGTGTGTGTGTGTTATCCCAACCCAGTCCTCAGGATTATTTGCCTGGCACAGTGCTGTGAAATAGATTCAAGATGGTACTGAAGGCTAATTGTAAGGTAACTAAAGTGCTTTATACAAAAAGGATGACCGTAGTCATTCAGTGATAAGTGCCATTCAGTGACCAAAACCATTCAAAGGGGTCAAGGGGTATTCTTAAGGAGATAGCCACGGAAAATGTAGAAGACGTAGCTTTACAAACCTGTGCTAGGAGCATAGGCATAGAAATTACTAGCCGTTGAGATGAGGATATGGAAGAAAGAAAGATATACTGGAAAAGTGAATGGGGTCGAGGGTGAGTCTAGTACACATACAGTAAAGATCAATAAAGAGTTTATGAATTTTTATCAGAAATTGTATAGAAACAGCTGTAGTGAAAGAACCCTAAAGTAGGGAACACAAAGGAGTTATAGAAGGAGATAAGGTTATCAACATTTCTGCCTCAATATATTTCACAAGTTTGGACCTCATGACAGAGGATAAGGTCATTAATGTGAGCCTGACAATCCCTGGTGGTGCAGATCAAGGATTTAGTGGCATCTTTAGTGGTCGTCAAGGGAGGTATGGCTCAGGTCATTATTACCCACATGGATTATATTAGAGTCATACTGGTACCTGTGGTTCAGTGACCTGAGTGCATGTGTCTTAGGCAGGTATGAACTTAGCACTGAGCAGCATAGTACCTTCCCAAGAATGATGCCATGTTACCAACAGAAAATTATTGATTTTAACAATTGGCTTAGCTTGCAGTGTCAATCTAAGGGGCTACAATATTTAATGGCCTGGGGTTACATGGCTGACAGACCACACTGCTTTGCAATGGATGGTCTGCACTTATCCTCTAAGGGCTTTTGGGTATTGGCAAAGAACTTTTCCAGCCCATTGTGCCTATTTTAGGCAATGCCAAACTGATAAACTTCCCAACTTAACTGAACCTAGAAAGGAATGTCTGAAGGTGGTACTGCTTAATGCTAGAATTATTAATAAGAAACTCTACTATCTGCAAGCTTTCCTCTCCCTGGAGTATTAACAGAGACATGCTTTAAAGTCATGAAGAGTATCCCAGCAGTGCAAGGTTATAATGTCTTTCACACCTTTAGATCAGTTGCTACACAGGAGAGAACTAAAGGTAGAAGAGCCTCAGTCGATATAAAAAATAACCTCACATCCAGATTATTTAAAGTGTATGAGCCAATGGAACTCATACATGTGCAACTTACCATAAATAGGGTCTTTTAACATATAACTGCAACCTATAGGTCCTCCTCCATGTTCCAGAAGAACCATACTACCTAATTCAATGTATTATAGCCCCTCATCATTCAACCCAGTATGGTCTTCTGGGGGGATCTCGACTACCTCTACACAGATTGAGAATCCTATACCAGTTCTAATGCAGAAGCTCATTGATTCCTAAACTCTGTTAATGCAAAAATCATGGAACAGTTGGTGCATTCTCCTACCAGGGGTATAAACATACTTGACTGTGTAGTTACATACATGGGGGAGTGTTGCTTCTCACCCATTATAATGTCCTCACTCATCAGATATGACCATAAGGTAGTATTACATGAAATAAAACTTAAATCTGGGGACCCAGTGAACATAAAAACCTTTAGGAACTATTCCAAAGCTAATCTCTCTCTACTAAGTGACAACTTGGCTAAATTCAAAATACCCATAATTCAGTAAACACCACAGCATATGCTGAGCTATTTACAAAATACCTGTATAGTCATATTGATAGCTGTATAGAGTGAACCTTGCCCACCTGTATTAAGAAAAAGACAAATCACCCTGGTGGAATCCCAATATCAATCAGTTATACAACAAAATAAAAAAAAAAAACTTTTTTAAAATGCTTTTATTGAACTATCACTTGTGACAGGAAAATTTGCATTTATACAAAAGCAATCAAACTATTAACAAATTAACATTAACAAACATTATACTTCACATATATTGTTATATATCATATAACCTGAGCAACATTACATAAACAAGAAACATCTTTATTAAAGCATTACTTACGACATATACAATCATCCATTTATATAAATGAAAAGAAACCACACCGACACAGTCCTAGATGCAAGCATTTTACATCAAAACCATACTGACACACTCCCAGTTGCAAGCCCTCCAGAACATACACCAGCACTGCCTTCACATAAAAACATAAACCACACACCCACCTTCATGGAGGCTCTCAATAAAATTCTACCCAAGCAGCAGAGACCTCCAAGGCAGAAACACACTTGACCACCACAACACTAATCATGAGACACATAACTCTCCTAAACAGTGTTCCACTCGATCGAAGCCACTAAGGAAATACAGCATGCCCAACACACTAGTCATAGGTGACTCGATAGTGAGGCACACTGATGTCCCACTCACTAGGTTGAATAAGGAGAAGGTAACAGTCAGTTGCCTGTCAGGTGCCAGGATCCACCATATAACGCACACACTCTGGACCCTCAACAACAGGTACAAATATGACTCTGTCATTGTACATGTGGGTGTGAATGAGACTTACCTCCCTGGACTACATGAAAAGAGACATGGAGGAGCTCTCAGATTATGCAGCCCAGGTGGGTATGACCCTAGCCATGAGCAGTATCCTACCATCACCCAGAATGATACCACAGGGCAAGGAGAAAATGATTGATTTCAACAACTGGCTAAGTTTCTAGTGTCATTCTAAGGGTATCCAGTATCTGTCTGCCTAGGATGACATGATTTACAGACCTCGATGCTTTGCCAGAGATGGCCTGAATATGTCACCCATGGGCTTCCAGATACTGGCCAAAGCTCTTGCCACCCCTATAGAGCCTTTTTTAGGCAGTGTTCCAAAGACAAAATTACCACTGTAACAGCTACAAACAAATGCAATCTGAGGGTCATGCTGCTCAATGCTAGAAGTCTAAATCTCAAAATGCACTTGCTCAAAGCACTCTTAAAATGGAGAACATTGACATTTGTGCTGTAACAGAGACCTGGTTCAAGGCAGCAGAAAGCACCCCTGCACTACCAGGCTATAACTCATTCCACACCTTTCAGCCCCAGAACTTGGACCGAAGCTCCAAAGGCAGTGGTGTTTCCATATTCATAAAGGATGCGCACACGTCCAGACTGGTAGTCCAACATAACACATCAGAGATACTTCAAGTGCAGCAAACATTGAGTAAGACAGTGATTTAGGTTGTAGCCTGCTATAGGTCCCCAACCATGTCCCAAGACTCGCACTCCACGTTCCTAAACACCCTGGTGAAAATTAGGGTCCAAACTAACACTCTCTTACTAGGCAACTTCAACTACCCCTCCATTAACTGGGTAAACTACTCATGTACCAATACACTTGCCCAGTGTTTCCTGGAGTTCATTAATTCCAATGCCCTGGACCAGCTCATTCTTAACCCCACTAGAGGTAGCAACATCCTTGACCTAGTCATAACTAACATGGGCAACAGTTTCTCTACACCAATAGTCAGCTCCTCCCTTGTTTGATCCAACCACAAACTAATCACCTTGGAAATCCACATCCCTCCCACCCCCACAGCAAAGGTACCACCATGAAAAACTTCTCTAAAGCTAACTTTGGGGTCCTAAAAACAGAAGTGGCTAACTTTGCGGCACCCATACAAATGGAGAATATTTGCATGACCACAGAATCATACACTAATGCACTGTACAAACACATGCACAAATGCATGGATCTCGCCATACCCAATAGATTCAAGATGCTCTCGTCCAAAAAATGGAAGCCAATCTGGTGGTCCCCTGCCATAAACAAACTCTACAACAGAAGGAGGAAACTGATGTGGAATAAGGTGAAGTACCAAGACTGAAAAGACTCCTTTATCAGCCTCAACAAAAAGTTGAGATCCCTCATCAAATCCTCTAAAGCTAACTATGAAAACAGAATTGCAGCAGATAGTAAAGATAACCACAAGACCTTCCATAGTTATGTAAAGAATCTCCATGGCAATACCCAGATTTGCTCTGAGCTACCTGCACAATGGTACCTCCTATACAGAGCCAACAGATATTGCCAGTATACTGGCTGGCAGAGCGAGCTTTACCCCTCCCACCAAAGGACCAATCACAATACCAATAGATTTTCAGGCATACAGTATTACTGCTGCACAGGTTAAAACAGCACTGTCCAAGGCCAAGAATACAGCTTCTATAGGAGCTGACAGTATCCCTGGTTGTGTTCTATATGAACTACAGAGTGAACTGGCACCACACCTGTGTGCCCTGTTCAATCACAACCTCACCTCAGTCTTTGTCCCTACCGAATAGCACACTGCACAAAAGAGGAGCGACCACAGACCCTGGGAATGATCGCACCATTAGCCTGATGACTCTGATATGCAAAGCTATGGAATGCATCATCATTGACCTAATAAGCAAACATATAGGGAATCTCCAAACTCTGGATCCCACACAGTTTGGTTTTGTGAAGGGTAGATCATGCCTGCTCAACTTGGTTGACTTCTTTGAATCAGTCACCAGAGCTGTGGATGAAGGCAAGGTGGTTCATACAGCCTACCTTGATCTGGCCAAGTCTTTTGATACCATTCCCCACTCAGGAATCATTGAAAAACTCAATAAGCTTGGCATCAGCCACTATATCACTAGGTGGGTTGCAAACTGGCTCACAGATAGAACCCACAGTTTGAAAGTAGAAGACTCCAAGTCAGACTGCTGACTAGTCACAAGTGGAGTCCCACAGGGTTCGGTTCTGGGTCCTCTCCTGTTTGGTATCTACTTCTCTGAAGTCCAGACCAATATGAAGGGAATCTGGCTGACAAAGTTTGCAGCCAATTGCAAGTTGGGAGCTATTATTAACTCCCCAAGTGATGTTGACATCCTATAGAATGGCCTCACTGAGACCAACAACTGGTGTCAGAACCATGGCCTTAAGCTCAGTGCCAAACAATGAGTCATCATCCCCTTTGGAAAAAACCCAGTTATCATGAATTACCACATTGATTTCAGTCCACTGAACACAGAATGCATTAAAAGAGATCTGGGAACACAGGTTGACAGCAACCTCTCTTTTGATCACCACACTGCCACTGTGGTCAGAAAGTCCTTCTGTGTGGTACATCTCATTACTAAGGATTTTGCATCCAGGAAGAAAAAGGTCATCGTCTTCCTCTACTCTTCCCTCATTAGGCCAATCATCGAGTACAATGCCCCATTTGGCATGTACCTCACTAGACACCTGCAAAATCTGTAGAGGCCAGAAAAGTACCTAACAAAGAGGATCATTGGCCTTAAACACTTGTTCTATATGGACAGACTCAAAAAAATCTCCAACTATTCTCTGTCTCATATCGCCTAATTAGAGGCAATCTCTGCTTGACTTACAAAGCCATGTCTGACCCAGCTCTGCTAGAAATGCCACATCTAAAGAAATCCCAAACCCTCTGCACCACATGCTCCACAGACCTCAACCTCATTACCACAATTAACAGAACATGTTGGAGGGACAGGTTCATAACCCAGAGACTGCCCATGCTGTGGAACAGACTTCCCATACATGTCAGGCAGAGCACCTTGCTGACTCTCTTCAAGAGAAATCTTGATAAGTAGATGGGAAACAGAAAATTCATCCTGGAGATAACTCCAGTGGCTCTACTTGACAGAGGCACTGGGAACTAAGGTCGGGTGGCACTATACCAGGGTAATCTTATGGCTATCTTGTAAATGCCTTAGGGCCATTAGCCTAGTATACACCTATGAACCTATAAACCTATGAACATCATTTATAATCTACCCAATCATCTTCAGTCAAGCATTACATAGCTCATTTAAGTTCTGCCTTCTTTTAAACCTCATTCCTCCCCTGTATGTATTGTTTCCAAAATTCTCATTTTTTCCTATGTGATTTGCTCCTACTCTTTTTGAAAATCTCAATTCCATTTGTTTTATCTCTGTTACTATATTCACTACTTCTAATATAGTTCATTTAGATTTTGATTTTCATTTTCTAGTAATTGCTTTTTTGGCAGCCACTATAATTAGACACAGCAAGGCCTTACCATGTCTAGGAAATTCTGATTCTGTATCATAGCTCAGAGAAGTCATCTCCCCTCATCACACCAATCTGCTCATCCAGCATCTCTGAGAGTGCATCCTGCAGGGAATCCTTAAAAGTTTGCCAATCCACCACACTCTCAGAAAATATGTTCCCAAGTACCTATGTCTTCCCTGTCATGCCTCCAACATTTGCTGTCGACCTGAGGAAAAAAATCCTATGGAGTCTACTTGGGGTATAAAAATATCGGGTCTATATTAGAACATCAAAAGCTCATTATTTCGAATGTTCTAACATCGATCCCTATTCAGCGAATGCTGACAGCATCAAACATTCAGAACAGTAATTTTCTTTCCTAAGGAAAAAATTTGCTGTTCCAAAACACCTACACACAACACAAGCACACCAAACAAACAGCAATCCACACACATACACTCTAAATCTTGCAGCTAACCCTACACTAAACTGTACAAATGCCACTAACTATCCACTTACCTTAACCCAAACCCTAACCCGAAGGTCCGTCACTATCGCACACTCACCTCACCTGCACCCTAACCCTAACTCACCTAACCAGCCCTAACTCTCACGTCCACACAATCGCACACATACCTCCCTCGCGTCACTATCGCACACATACCTCCCTCGCACCCTAACCCTAACTCACCTAACCCACACCCAATCACACACTTACCTGAACTTGACCCATAACTTTCCACCACAGCGCTGAAAATAGTGAAACGACAGAAACAGACAACCAAATTCTTTCCCTAGGAAAAAATATGGTTATCTGTCGTCTCGCTATTTTCAGCGTTCTCTGAATAGGGTTTGATGTTAGGACATTCGAAATAATGAACTTTCAACGTTCTAATATAGACCTAAAATATCTATATAAAAATTTCCAAGCATACCTCTCAACCTTGACACATCAAAAATCTGGACAAGGCCCACAAAAAATAGGTACAAATCTGTATGCTGATTAATTTAAATTAGCGTACATAATTATGTGACCCCACCCACTCCAATGGAATTATGCGATACCAACTTTCAAATGCAAACAGAAGAACAGACAACCAAAATATGACACTAAAGTCCCCCTGCAGCCATTCCAGTGTCCCATTACCTGGCTATTTCATCCCATTTACCATAAACACTGATGTGTATACTGCTTTACTTCTACATTGATGATTTGGATTTTATTTTTACATTTTATAGCACAATGCAAAAACGCTAATAGTGATCTACTAAACAAAGCAATACTGTATCACAATGAAAATAATCATAACATTAAAACGTCTCTGCCCTTGAAACTCACATTCATTGAAACAGCATTGAAACCCACAGCACATCCAAAGAAAATGCATCTGGCCAGTGGTGGATAAAGGTTACCTTTGGTCTGTTTTGAAATCATAGGCCCCTTGCACACAAAATAATAAGCATGCATGTGTTCTTTGATACACCTTCTTGACTTTATATACAGCACACTTGTTAGGGTATATATTATAACAACGAATGATCAAATGATTGAACATTGTTATATCGAACTCAAAAGTTTGAATTCACAACACATCAAACTACCAGAACAGCGATTTTTTTTCCCAGGGGAAAAAATTGCTGTTCCCAAAAAAAAAAAAAAAAAAAAACACATTCAAACATTACATAAAGTGGGGGGCTTCGACACCCACACCCCTGACATGGGGGGCTGTGCCCCCCACAACACCCCCTACTTAAATATACCAACTCCAAGATCACAGTACAGTGCCAAAAACGGCAAAGGGACGGAAGAGGCCAAGCGACTTATTTCCCAGGGAAAGAATTCATTTAAATGCCAGTTCAGCATTTTGCATTTTTGACATTTGAAGTTCGACCAAGATGCATTCAGCAAAACGTGTCTTTGGTCTTCTGATAGTAACCCCACTTGTTAGACTTAGAGTGCATTTAAATCCAGTAGGCAATGAAAGAAATGAACCAATGACATAACTGCCCAATTCAGAACATTTCCATCATAAAAGTCTACTTCCACACACATATTTTTTTATAATGCAGCACATAAAATCTTTCTGATTTTCTGTTCCTGAATTTGGGTTAATAATTTTTGCTCTTTTCACTGAGACACAAATGTCCTTGTTCATGACATTTTCTCACTTCTATTCTATCTGTAGCTACACCCTTGACTTGTTAAACCCACCTCCTTTTAAAGTACAACACCGTACAGTATCAGCAATGCATCTACATACTGGGGTAGTAGCACCCACAGTCGTCTGCATCAAAAGCAAGTATTTTACCTATTATGCTATTGACAATGCAAGCAGACTCAGCATAAGCAACACTAAAGTTGTATTCCCCTGAAGCTCTCAGCTCCTTGTAAAATCCACTCAACTGTATCTCTCAACTTTGCAGCACACGAAATTTGGAAAAATCCAAATTTTATTTGGGAGGGGACAGGACAAAATCCCAAAAACCAGGGACATATTTTAACATTGCTTGTATAATTTTGGAAAGTTGCTAGAATTAAATGTTGTGTTACCGCCATGTGTTTCAGTGTCACGTCTTGAACTTAGGACCTTGTGCTGTACAGTCAGAGCAACATACCACTGTGCCAAATCAACAGTTTCCTGAAAGATGGGAACTTTAGGAAGATTGAAACTGAAATGGCTATCATTTAGTGAATTCAGTGCACACTTTTCACTATAGATCTCATCCTCTTAGCACAAAAAACCTGGAAAAGCCAATAATGGGGGAATACGAATTCAGTTCTCACTTCTCACCATAGCTACTCTAAACCTCTTAGCACAAAAAAACTGGACAAAGTCAATAATGGGGGAATACGGCCCCTCAAATAGGGACAAATTTCTAATACTGATCTTATAAACTTAGAAAATTGCTAGAATAAAAGGTTTTGTTTTACCATTTATTTTTTGAAGTATATGAAGTCTGAAATTCAAATGCCTGTCATTATTTAATGAATTCAATCCTTCACTGATTTGCCACAAAAATCCAGAAAACCACAGATTTTATGAGGAACAAAACAAAAATATGAGGCATAAATCTGGGAAATTTTCACAAGTGGTGGTGGGTAGGGACTTTAGGTTCTTGTCACCTGTATCCAAGGTACAGGGTACAAAACAGCAATGGCAGCTTAAATCCTCTGCATACAAAATGGCAGCTTAAACATGCCTTAAATAACAAAATGGAGCTTCCATCATAAATACCAGGCAAATGGCAGTTCACAAATCTCTATCCATTCCAGGGAAACAGCAGCTCCATAGTTGGTAGAAAAGCATTTTCATGGCTTGTTCTGTTCCTGTTAACAGCTAAGGAACAGCTGGAAATGCATGTACATTGAGCCTTTGAGCTCAAATCTGACAGACTGGCCGGCTGTTTCATGGAGATGATGTCATCGCGCATATGATGACATCAGCTCAAAAACCTAAAAAAAAAATTTAAATAAAAATATCGGGAAATCTGGAAATTAAGGGGTGCTACTCGGGAATCATGGCACCCCATTATCTGAACCCCAAAACCTGGTAAAAAATGAGTAATTTGGTATATTTAGGACGTATGTTTCAAAGTAAAAATCCTCAACCTTCTAGATTTTGTTGCATATTTGGGAGACATACATATATCCTCCAATTGCTTCTTTGTGAATTGCTTATCCATTCAATCTTCCCATTCCTTTCTAACCTCCTCTGATTGATTCATATAGTTACAATGCAATATTTTATATGTTCTAATAATTTGACCAAGCATAGAATGATCAAAGTCCAACAAACAAAAAAAAAAAACTACCAAATATAAACAGGCAGCTAAGAGGGTTAATTAATACTTCAAAGTCTAAATTTGAAGGAAAAATAGCTTCTCAGGCAAAGTACAAAGCTTTCTACAGCTATTTCTCTAATCTCAAGGGAAATATGAACAATGCAAAGAGCTTATTGTAAATGTTGTCACTCACACTGATACAGAGGCCATTGCTAACTTTTTGGTCTACAGGTTCAATTCAAATCCCCCCTACTCCCTCCTGATAGTACAAAGGAAATACTGCATACCAAAATCTCCCCAACCATTACTAGGGAACAGGTTTTCAATGTATCTTCCAAGGACAAAAACACTGCATTGATGGACCCCAATAACATCCTGGGATGATTACTAAATGATATGAAACATGACCTCTGTGGTCCACTTGAATCAGTTTTCAACTGGATCCTACAGTCAGATTTTGTGCAGAAGAAATGGAAGATGGCTACAGTCTTTCTCCTGCACAAAGCAGGTCCAACCACTTATCTGGGTAACTACAGGTCCATAAGTCAGACCAGCTTCATATGTAAGGCAATTGAAAGAGTCATCATTGACATAATAAATGAAGACATGGGTAACCTATAAATGCTGGTCCCATCTCAGCTTGGCTTTATTAGAAGAAGGTCATGGCTACTGAATCTGGTGAACTTTTTTGAGAGGGTCACCAAAGCACTGGATGAAGGCATGGGTGTGCACACAGCTTACCTTGGCTTGGCAACGGCTTTTGATACAACAACCCACTCCAGCATTATAAACAAACTCACAAAATTAGATATAAACACAGTTGTCACCCAATGATAGGAACCAGGAAGTCAAACCAGGTAAGGCCATCTCTACCAAGAGGCTAGTCATAGTGGAGTCCCCCAGGGCTTCGTACTGTGCCTGCTCCATTTTGGTATCTATTTCTCTGAAGTGGCAGCAAATTCTGAAGGTTTATGGCTGAGTAAGTTTGCAGATGATTGCAAGCTGGAGGTTATCATTGACTCCCCTGTAGACAATTTTAACCTCGAGCAGACACTAAAATCCTAGTGTCTGCTGGAGGTTATCATTGACTCCCCTGCAGATACTAGGATTCTTCAAGAAGGTCTATCTCCGAATAACAAATGGTACTAAAGCCATGCTCTAAACTCAATGCTAAGTAATGCATAATTGTATCCTTTGGGAAGTCAACCATCACAGTGAATTACCATGTTGAAGACACGCCCCTAAGAGTCAACCCAGTAGTCAGGAATCTGGGTACTCATGTAGGCAGTAGCCTTACATTTGACCATCAAGCAGCCACACTAGTGAGAAGATCTTTTATGTTGTGCAACTTGTAAGTAAGGGCATGACATCTAGATCCAAAGAAGTCATAATCCCATTGTACTCTGCGCTTATTACAGCATGTCATGGCTTCTCTATACCCTGGCCATTAATCAAGGAGCCTTAATACTCGGCGCAGATACCAGTGAGAGATGGTCACTAAAAACAAGAATGGATTTGCACAGTATTTTCAAATGCAGCTTTCCCCATCAAACTCAGTTTCCCAAAAGATCACACCGGGAACATGGTCCAGACTTGGACTGGACTCTCTGTCTCTGCAGATCCCAAGCAAGACTCACTTTGGAGCACTGTGTCCCAGTTCCAAGCAGCTGACACTCTCACACATGGGTATTTGATTTTCACACACACACACACACACACACACACACACACACACACACACACACACACACACACACACACACACACACACACACACACACACAGACTCCTGGGAAAGTCTGGTACAAATTTGCAAGCTGTAACCCTTCTGGCCAGACTAAAAAGTAACCTTGCTGCCACCAGTCAACTACTCTCAGGCTCCTACAAGGGTATCCTATTATACTGAGTAAAATCAATACCAATATAAATGGTAGAGTGCAACCAAAGCAACCAGGCTTTTTGGAGTGACCAAGACATCACTAAAATAAGAACAAGTACTCCCAAGATATTAAAACTATTCTCTCAAAGACCAGCAAGAATGAAATGTATAAAATATTTAATAATAAATAATAAAATAGAAAACATGATAATACTAAAGACCTAATTATAATAAACATCAGAATTTCAGTCACAGTAGAAACAAAAATAACATAGTTGGGCAGATTCAAACAGATGCACAAAAACACTACTTAACTAATCTCACTATATTTCCTGACTGTCTAAAGAATAACTGCTCTGTAGCTAACTTAATTATTACACAAGGCAAGATTAGATGCTTGAGATGCTTGGTTCCAAAAGGCAAGGTGATGAGCTTCAGGCTATACTGAACTCAGCTCAACTAACTCAACTAACTGACTGTGATAACTGTCATAGATCTTTGTATCAGGTTCTAAATAAAACAAAACAAAACAAGCTGATGAGTTCCATCCTCTCAGTGCTGGTTATAGAATGAAATCACAATTGATCATCTGACTATGGTATAATACACACTCAGAGCTTTGCTATGATCTGTTGCAGTATCTGAAAGCTATAGAACAATTAAAAAAAAAAAAAAACTCCTACTCTTCCCTTCCAGAATTCTTTGTTTAAACATAAACATTTAATCAGTTATAATAACATTATTGATACATTTTGAACACAAGCATCTGTACAAGTCAGTGTGACAGTCAAATGACAAAATTATTTACAAAACTCCATCTAACTGTATTGGCATATGTTATACATGTACTGCCTCACTCTCCCCAGCACAGATGGCAACATCTCACATTGGCACATCTTTCCCCTCCACTCTTTGAACAGTCAAGCTAATTTTTAAAGTGACCCTGGAAAAATATTGCTTGAGAGAAATGGACCTATCTGGGAACATGTTAACATACTCCCTCTCTTGAAAGTCCATCTGTCTTGGTATTGCTGGCACCACTACAGTGCAGCACCATCATGTCACTTGCCTGCAAACTCAGTCTCCACCTCAACAACTTGGTACCCTGTTGATTGACTCCACATAGCCATGCCAAGGGACTGTGGTCTGCAACCAAAGTGATCTTCCCTCCATACAGACAAGGTTGATGCCTCTGTAATGCCCATACTATGGCTAAACATTCTTTTTCTACAGCTGCATAACACTCCTACCTTGGTTGGAGTCTATGGCTGAGATATACAATTGCGTGCTCTTCTCCCTCTAAGGAAACCTGGCTGAGTACAGCCCACACCCCATGGTTTGAAGCATCCACCTGCACAACAAATTCTTTGCTATAATCGGCACTCGCTAACACAGGGGGGTCCTCCCAAAGCCTCTTTATGGTTTGGAATGCCTGCTCACAGGCTTTGGTCCACACTAGCTTATCTGGCCTGTTTTTCCTTACCAGGTCTGTGAGGGGAGCAGCTATTGTATTGTAATTGTGAACAAACTTTCTGTAGTTCCCTGATGTCCCCAAGAATGCCCTCACCTGCTTTTTGGTAACAGGGGCAGGCCATGCCTGAATAGTTTCCACTTTGCCAGGTTCTTGTTTAATCTTACCACTCCCCATTCTGAGTCCCAGGTAGGAGATCTCTGCCATGCCCACCTAACACTTACTGGGCTCAGTGGTCAACCCTGCCCTTTTCAGTCTGCCCACAACCTTCCTGACATGCAGAGGCTTCATCATGTTAACATGGTACAAGTTTTGCCCCAACTCCTACAGGTTTATCATGTAATTAACAATACTGACATTCCTTACCACTTTGAAGGGTTCCTCCCAAGCTTCCTGCAATTTATTGTGTCTGACAGGAATGAGCACCATAACCTGCTGTCCCACAGCATATTTTAGGGACTGAGCATTCCTGTCATACAAGACTTTTTTCTACTGTTGGGCTTCTGGCAGGTTCTCCTGGGTCAAGCCCATGAGATTCTTAAGCCTTATCTTGAGGTTTAGGACATGTGCCACAACGGAGTCCTTCTGGGATTCACACTCATCACAAATCAAATCTAAAGGCCCCCTCGCCCTTTGCCCATATAGCAACTCAAAGGGTGAAAAACCAGTGGATTCCTGGGGTATCAATCTGGATGCAAACAGCAGCCGGGGCAAATATTTGTCCAACTCTCTCCTAAGCTGGTCTGAAAAACGACCATAGCATGCTCTTTAGTATAGAGTTTAACCTCCTCACAAGACCATTTGTCTGGGGGTGGTAGGGGGTGGTCTTCAGGTGCTTCACCCCACAATGCTTCGACAAACAAGCCAGCAGGTCTGACAAGAAATTGACACCTCTGTCAGTCAGTGTTTCTCTTAAGAAACCTACCCTGCTGAATATCTCTAACAAAGGATTTTTCACTTTTTCTGTCTCAAAGGAGGACAGAGCCACTGCCTCAGGGTATCTAGTAGCATAATCTACTACCTCCAGGATATACTTCTTCCCTGTGGAACTTGAGATACTCAGAGCCCCCAATACTCATAGCTAACCTCAGAAATGGCTCTTCAATCACAGGTAAAGGCATCAAAGAAGCCTTGACCTAGTCTCCTGCATTGTCAACCTTTTGGCACTGCTCACAGGTCCTGCAGTACCCTGTTATATCCCTTGTAATCTCAGGTCAATAAAAGTCCTGCATAATATGTCTCTTGGTATGCTTTAAGCCCATATGACTTGCAGAAGGAATTTCATGGGCTATGGCTAGAAGCACCAGATGGTAGGCTCTGGACACTACCAACTGCTATATTACCACACCCTCTAGCTCTCTCACAGTGGACCATTGTTTATACAGTAACCCTTTGTTCCAGTATACAGACTCCCCTTTTTCTTGAGCATCAGGTATCTCCTTTGCATTCCTCCCTCAAGCTTCATAAGGTAGGATCTAAAATTTGAGCCTGTATTAACTCTATCTTTACAACCATTCCCAGCTCCCCTTCCACAGGAGGCCTAATATCTTCTGACAATGGTACTGTCAGCCTGGGTACTACCACTCACTTCTACCCTTGTGGTCTCCCTGTTCATGGGAACATCAGTACCTACCAGCAGCTGTATCGCACATTCAGGCTCACTGCTACAAGGTAGCTTCCTCGCTTAAATAGCCACATCACCAGCTCCACCTTCAGGAGTGGGTCTGTCTGGGTCTCCCCCAGCCTACCAGACCTACATGCCTGTCTTCAAGCCTGACTGCATGTAACTGAATTCACACAAGGTACTGCATTATCAAAATCATTCCCTATCAAGACATCTGCAGGAATATCCTCAAACACAGCTACCTACTTTCTTCCTTTTCCACCCTCACAGTCAAGGTGAGCCAAGTCCAAAGGTATTTAGAATGGGATCCCTCCTAAATCTCTGACTGGAGTGGTCTGCCCAAGCAAGCACTGCTCCTCATTAACTACTATAGGCTTTGCAATGGTTATATCAGTGGCTGCATCTCTGTTAGCAATGGCCTGTCTTCTATCCACTAAGATAGGATACAAACTCTGGTGATAACTTGGTACCCCTGTTGTCTCTAGACATTTTACTACTGGTATGCTATTATTCCCAATTGCTGGCTCCCTCATATTTTGTTCCCCACCCTGATTCAGTGGACATTTGTATGCTACATGGACCCTCTGGTTACATTTAAAACATCTAATCCCTGATCTTGGTTGTGTACCTGAACAAGTAGCTTCCCCTTTTACTGGTAGCTTCTGTTGGGGTGATTTAGGCAGCCCACCATGGATGCCCTTATAACGATGTGCAGCACTGGGTATCCCCTTCTTGTGCAGTAATGCCATGCTTGCTAAGTAGAGATCTCATTTTCTTCCCAGCTCATCTACAGAGTTACACTCCCAGTCTACCAACCAGATTCTCATGTCCTCAGGCAAAGTATTAAGGACTTGTTCCCTCACCAAAAGGTCTGCCAGTCTTTCAGAACTGGTGAAGTCACACCCACTTACCCACCTATGAAAATAAGTGTTTAATCAAATACACTTTCATCTGCCTTGTGTCTATGCTCACTAAGCTTTTTTTTTTTCTGTAAGCTACAGGTATTAACTTATAACAGTTCAATAAACATTGTTTCACTCTATCATAGTTTAAACAATCAGTACCCAAAAATTTAGAAACAACAGTTACAGCTTTACCATGGAATAAGGGGATCAGAAACTGTATCAGAGCTCTTGGTCAACATTGTACTGTTTATGTAGTCTTTCAAATATATGAATAAAAGTATCAAAGTCATCCTCCTCTGTAAGTTGTGGAAGAAATTTATAAACCTTTATTGCTTCTGGGGTCGAGTTATTAACTTCCCCATTACCTCCATGGCCATGATGAAGAGTCAACATCTTCCTCTTGTGTAGTTGCAGCATCTTTTTCTTCAGCCTCCAAATGTGACAGTTTCTCTACAGTCTCCAAATGCCACAGTCTTTCTTTGATCTCCAGATGCCTCAGTCTCTTGTTGGTTTCCAAACATTTGCCCTCCAGTTCATGCTGACACTGTTTCTCTTTTTCATCAGCTTCCAAACATCACAGTCTTTCTTCATTCTCCATTTCATATCTCTTTTTTGTCTCCAAATGTTTGGCCTGCAATTCAATTCTCTTTAACTACAGATGGATTTTTTATTCCTGTAAGGAAAGGTAAACTGTCCTGTTTCTGAAGACTGCACATCCCCTATACAAGAATGGTTGCCCTCCTGGCCACTGGTCCACATTGCAGCCATGATTAAGGCTGAAATCATTTGTCTTTAATCCTGTTAGCATGCACCAGTCCTTTGGCTTTCCACACCATGGTCATCTGGTTCTTTCTCAGCTTACCATAATCCCCTGATGACATCTTTGGCTGTTTCCTTGACTGAACTAAACTAACAAAAATTAATAAAACTGTTGTAAAAAATAAACTCTAACTGTTTACCTCGTGGCTGTTGAGAGTACACATATCTTCAGTGGCAACTGCCCCCAGGCTACTAAAGTTCAATTAATATCCCATCACTTTGCCACCAATATGTGATGCCCTCTCTTTACCCTGCCAGTAATCAAACACCTTCAAGTCTCACCAATGACACTGGTGAGAGATTGTCACTAAAACAGGAATGGGTTTTTACAGTGTTTTCAAATAAAGCTCTCTGCATGAAACACATTTTCCAGACCTGGGACTGAACTATTTGTCTCTCCAGATCCCAAACAAGACTCACTTTGGAGCACTGTGTCCCAGTTCCAAGTACCTGACACACCCTCACCTGAGTATTTGATTTTCACACACACACACACACACACACACACACACACACACACACACACACACACACACACTCCTGGGAAAGGCTGGCTTCTGCCCAGACTATAAAGTAACCTCACTGCCACCAGTCAGCTACTCTCAGACTCTTACATGGGTATCCAATTATAAAATCAATACTAATATAAATTGTAGAGTGTAACCAAAACAACTAGGTTTTTGGGAGAGACCAATGCATCACTAAAATAAGCACAAGTACTCACAAGATGTTAAAGGTATTTTCTCAAAGTCAAGTCAGAAAGAAAGGTATAAAAATATTTAATAATAAATGATAAAATAGAAAACATGATCATACTAAATCTCTAAGTATAATAAACACTAGAGTTTCAATCACAGGAGAAATAAAAATAACACAGTTGGACAAATTCAAACAAATGCAGAAAAACAGTACTTAACTAATCTCACTGTATTTCCTGACTGTCTAAAGAATAACTGTTTGCTAGCTAACTTAAGTAATACAGCAAGGCAAGATTAAATGTTGAGATGCTTACTTACACAAGGCAAGGTAATGAGGATCAAACTAAACTGAAATGAACTCAAGTAACTCAGCTGAATGTGATTACTGTCATAGATCTTTATATCATGTTCCAAAGAAAACAAAACAAATCAAGCTGCTGTGTGAGTTCCATCCTCTCAGTGCTGGTTATAGAATGACATCACATTTGCTCACCTGACTCTGGTACAATACACAATCAGAGCTTTGCTAAGACCTGTTGCAGTATCTGAAAGCTATAGAACAATTTCAAAAACTTCTACCCTTCCCTTTCAGAATTCTTTGTTTAAACATAAACAGTTACTCAGTTATAACACTGCTGATACACTTTTAACAAGCATCTATACAAGTCAGTGTGACAGTCAAATGACAAAATTATTTACAAATTCCAGCTAACTATGCTGGCATATGTTATACATGTACTGCCCCAGTCTCCCCGGCACAGATGGCAACACTTCAAATCGTCACAGACCAATCATAGAGTACAATGCTGCCTTTGTTGTGTACCTGATCAGGCATATGCAGCAACTAGAGAGACCTCAGAGGTTCCTTACAAAAAGAATATGAGGCATAACAAACCTGCCTTATGCAGAGCACCTTAAAGCCATTTCCTTCTACTCAGTCTTCTACAGATTGCTGTGAGGTGGTCCATGCCTGGGTTAGAAGGCGTCCGCAAACCCTATTCATATGAATCGCCTGCATATTCCTAAGTCAAACAGTACTGTAAAAACAAGGTCTAAGGAGCTGAATTTTGTCTACAGCTTAAACAAAATATGCTGCAGAGACAGATATGTGTCCCAGAGACTGCCTCTCCTACTGAACAGGCTTCCATCCATGTGTAGTTGAGTTTGTTTAATACCCAAATTAAGTGAGACCTAGACCAGTGGATGGTGTATAGGAAATTTACACCAGGCCTGGCACCCATGTCCATTATGGACAGATTTAGCCTGACCCTCAATATCCTATTTGGATAAAGGATGTTATTATTGTTTGAAAAAAAAACGTTACTAGGCTTAGAAAGGCCATCTGGGACATTAGCCTAGTAACAGTCTATGAATCTATTAATTTCATAGCAGCTCAGCTGTGGCATGTAAGTTGTTTGTTCAACAGGTGTTGTCGGCTATGATCTTTATTTTTCTGTGCATGCAGGCAGAGAGGATTATCTTGCCTTGGCATGCCCCCACTTCATACTAGTGTACCTCCGTTGTGGGTATATCTTTGATACCTAAATAGTGACAGACCTATTTTAGTTTTAGTGCGCAAACAAAATGTTTTGCAACTTTGGTAACTGAGACATTGCAGTCTTTTCAATCAAATTGACAAATGCTTTCAGGGCAAGGAGTATTAAGGAACCATCACTTGTGTGCTGCTCATGATTATACAGGTCACTCATACTGACACCCGTCCTAGAAGTGGCTGTCTTAGTGGATTTCAAGAAATCTTTCAACCTCACAAACTGCGATTATTTATGGGCAGCTACGGAACTGTTTAATATTCATTACTAGTTTGTGAGTGTCGTGTTAACTTTAAATAGCTGCCCATTATTAGTACTAAATAGTCTTTGTATGTTATCTCCTTAATATTAAAGAGATGACAATGCAAAGATGCATATTAATTGTAGACTTATTCTTACTTTTTGAACTACTTGTGATTTGGCAGGGGACATAAAGGAAATTCACAGAGGAAACTATCTGAGTTAGAAGGTATGATTCTTCATGTTTACAGATGTGTCTTAATAAAATGGGATACAACAAGGGGCTATATACCATTCCTCATGGTGCTGAGTCTTTTATTTTTGGCTGAGTTAATGAGCAATGTGAATGAAATTATTTATTTTCCAGCTGGCCATTTATAGTACACATCTCAAATGACCATCATTAGTTTGTGTCACGACTATTCCATTTGGTTTTTTTCAACCAGAATGGGCTTTTCCTCAACTACGAGATTCTCCCAAACTGCAGACCTCTTTGCTTCCTCATGGAGAGTGAGCACAGCAATCTTACAAAAGTGACTCATTTTTTGAAATGTTATAATAAAATGATGGAAATATTTTAACACAACCAGCCAACCAATACTGATGAGAGTCAATTAATTTGCACTTGCAGATCAGTTTTCATGATAATTGTAGCCAAAGGAATAAAAGTAATATGAACTGCAGGGGTTATATGCCTAAACAGCAAAGCCACATTCACTAAAACTACATTTAAAAAAAAAAATGAAAAGAATGAAATCAGAAGTAGTCAGCAAAGTACAATACTAACCATGACAAAATAATAGTAAAATAGTGTTTTTGGCAGAGGGTTAACCCCCCATCCGACATGCATATCCATGGACCTCTAAATACACTAAGCCAAAGATTATACAGTTATGTTTTAAGGAGAAACTTCAATGGCTTAAATATATCACTCTTTTAAATAGTGTTTCATCAAACAAACTAATAAACTGGTCAAACTAAGGGAGCAGTCAAGTCCAATTAGGTAGGAACAATGAGATTTTTTCCTTCTCACAACTGACCATCAGCTTCCATAAGATTCTCTCATCATTTACTAGATCTGCTGGAAACATCTTTATCTCAGCTTAAGCCACACCCAGGCTATTGACGAGACTAAAGATGCTGTTGCAGAGTCATACTACTGCTGGGGAGGGCACAGTAACTCCCACCTCCCCACAGCAGCCTTGTGAGCTCCACAGTCACTACCTTTAGAAAATATGTGCTCACTTCCACTCATGCACAATGTCCAAACTAAGTGGCTCATTGCTTATACAGCACAGTGCTCACTAGGACCCTTAATGATGCTTTATTGTGGCTAGCCTAGGCTGCACACATGCTCCCAGGGTGTGTGAGCCTTCATGAAACACTGTCTCCTATCCTCCCCCTGTGGCCACTCCCATGACCAAGCTGCTAATTGAGCCTAGGTTGTTTGGGGTACAGTATTGGCTTTATCCCTGTGCTCTACCGGGCCACCCAAGAACAGTGAGCTTGATGCAATATGCAAAAATAAACTACAAAAAGAACATAGTCGCATCACTTTCCAGTATAAAATAAGATGAAATGCATATCGTTAAATGATACATCCTTTTCTGATCCTGAACAGTGACACTGATTTGCTGTATTATTTTTGCCATTGACAAAACTAGAGTAATGATTCCCATTTTGATTGACAACAAGGAACCCACAACATGTAGTATATTTAGCAGCATCTTAAAATGTTACTCATGAGAGTATCACTATTTCTTGATTTCAGCTAGGAACTGGAGAAGGATTGTTTACATAAATAAAGGAATGTCAGGATAAACAACCTACATTTTTATTTTTGTCCTTGGAGCTTATGGTAACTAAATGTGATCTGTATGCTCTATCTTGCTCACTTGGACTATATAGTTGAAGCACATTTGAAGTTATACTTGGGAATTTATTATATTTGAAGCAATTGTTTTCAGAAAAGATGGAAATTCTAAGTGTTGTAGATCTACCTCTTTTTTCCCCCAACAAGATATTTCTTCTTACAAGTATATTTTAATACTATCAGAGTCAGTTGCTATGGTTACATTTAAGATGAGCAAGAATAATGTAGTCAACATGACACTTTTTATGCGACAAACAATTTAGTATGAATCATGATGAAATAAAATTTTAACTTCTTTATTAAATGATCACTTAAGACATAGGCACTCACACATCAATAAAAATGAAAGCAAACCATACTAACATTTTTCCATCTTCATACATTATGCATTGCATATATTTTTCTGTCTTTTCAGCAATTAGCATTCATGCCAACATTATATAAATTGCTGGATTCCTCTCTTCCTTTAAATCTCATTCTTCTTCCTCCTCCTGTACATTATTATATGCGTTGTTCCTGCAAATTCCATTTAATGCCCACATGTGTAAATCATTTTTCTGAAACTGCTGTGGAGATAGATAAACTGTAGTATATGACCCCACATATACATGTTTTCAGTAACAGAGGTAATAGGAAATGAATGCGACAGTTTTAATTTTCAGGACCACAAAACTAAGAATGTGCTGAAATAATACGTGAAAGTATGTTTAGCCTGCTTTGCTGCATTTATGGTGGAGCTATCCTTTTCAGTTTAGGGACAGTTTTTCATCAAAAGAAAAACTACTTCTCATTTCTTCAGTTTTATCGATTCTTAAATTACTTATGTAGTTTTGTTTAGCAGGTAGGTGGACCAGTCTTGGGACATTTTCACCCATGCCATAGGCAGTACAAACAATTGGCTTATATAGTTGACTAAAGGTTTTAAATCAGTAGGTAAGAATTAAATGTATTACAATTCAAGGCAAACCAGTGCACAGTCCCTGAATGTGTTTACAAAGCATTGCTGATTTGCTATTAAAGTATTTGCAGTTACTTAATGTTGCTTTCCAGAACAAGAGAGCTTTACAAACGACTCCATGAACTAGGTATAGCACTTTACACATGTTGTTTTGTGACAATTGTTGGAAGTTTTTGTGGCTATGAACAACTAATAACTATATATATATATATATATATATGTTGTTGTTGAGTCTTTCGGCTTTTCCCGGTTAGGGGTTGCCACAGTGGAACTCCGGTCCGCTAATGATTGGCAGTAGATTTTTACGTGCCGAGTTGCCAGCCCTGACACACAACCTTCAATGAAGGTACGTCCACTCATGCATGTCTCCACACAGAAGACGATCTAGCTGAGAATCGAACAGGACAACATCTTACTGTGAGGCGACAATGCTACCGCAGCACCACCACCACAGTCTATATATATATATATATATATATATATATATATATATATGTGTGTGTGTGTGTGTGTGTGTGTGTGTGTGTGTGTGTGTATATATATATATATATATATATATATATATATATATATATATATATATATATATATACACATATATTTGCATGGATACTTTAACGTGAACAAGGCGAGCAGAAGAACAGCTCTAGCAGTGACAGGGATCCGTTTTTAAAGTGAACTAGTTGAGCAGAAGAGCAAGTCTAGCAGTGACAGGGATCCATTTGGCTTTCTCACACATGAAACAGTGGGGTTTCTGATTTAGTGACAAATTAATAAATCAGTAGGCTTTGATGATATCTAGAGAAAGGAGGTATCCTTTCAAGAGTTTGATGCAATAAGGTGAAGATCATATTCTACTCTGCATACTAATCCACCTTTAGATAATGCTAATCTGGATATGGTGGTTAGATGGCTTGATACAGAATAGCAGGCCTTAAACTCCTGTAGTACTTTATTACTCATGTAGTCTCTATGGGAAGGCAATGTAAGGGTGTAATCTAGTTGTAGTCCAAGGTGAAAGTAGGATTGTAGTCAGTTTAATTGTTTCTTTTTTTTTTTTTTTGCAAAATTTGTAACATGATTGTGACCATGCTTTTTTGGGCACAGGGAAGCACAACCAGCTTTAAAAGCCTGTTAAATGCGCCAAAAGCTGAATGAGATGCTTAATAGTCTCAGCTGTTAAATTTGTGTGGTGGCCACTGTCTACTTGGCAGCAGTAAGTGTTGCAACTTTCAAAGCTGGCCAGTAATTATTACTACTATACTTTTTTTCTGTGGTTGTTGTATATGGGAATAGGTAAAACTGTTAGAAAAGAAGGATAAAGTGTAGTATGTGTGTGTGTGTGTGTGTGTGTGTGTGTGTGTGTGTGTGTGTGTGTGTGTGTGTGAGAAATTTAGGTTGAATTTTTTGTCTAGTTAGTGAATGGGAGGACATTGCTATCTGTTTGTTCTTAAGGTACTTAGTTTTAACATCTTAGATCAGCATCTTACAGTTTTGTCTTAGATTGGTATAGTTTTGAAAACAGAATTGTAGGGTTAAACTATTTAATTTTGTGAATGACTGGTCCTATTTCTTGTAGACTTGTCTTACAGGCTGCATTATCCAGGTTTCATAGTCAGCTTTGAAGTGTTTGATGAGTGGTCAGAACAGTTATCTAGAACATTGTTGAAATATCAGTTAAATATATCGAAAACATTTCAAGAATCATTTTCTTAATGAGTGGAATCCAGTCAATGTTTACATGTTCAGTTTGTGGTGTATCTTCTTAGGATTCAGGGAAGTTACTGGTACAGACTGTCTATGAAGTGGGCTGCACATTCTGAAGGCGTTATTACCAGAAATTGTGTTGTAATGCCCAGTTCTTGCATTACGTATGAACCTAGAATATAATTTAAAACTTGCAAAGTTACACAACAAGGATGTAAAACCCTCAAAATGGAATCAGAGATATTCCATCTAGGGATCTAAACCTCTTCTGCATTATAAACAAAATGGTTTGCAGGGACAAGTATATCTCACAGAGAATACCACTGCTGTGGAACAGGCTCCCCAACAACATAAAACCAAGTTCATTCCTGTCCATATTGAAGCACAAGTTGGATCTACGGATGGGAAACAGAAAAAGTGTTTTAGAATTGTGCCCTATACTAGTAATGGATAGAGGCACTCATAAATCCTTTATTCTATTTATGGGTCCCCTCAAATTATCTATGGTATGATCACAGTTATTCTCATTAGGGGTAATAAATAATTATTGATAATTAGCTGGATAAGGCCATTCCCCAACCAAACTGGATAGGGTAATTCGAGCACAAAAAGGGAAACTGGATAGGCTTAAATGACCTGCAAGAACAGCTAGTCCAGTATTTACCTGTGAACCTATAATTTTACCAAATAGTTATCCTGCTCATTTGGCAGTTTGGTGGTTTCTATAGACGGGAACATTGTTACAGTTATTCAAGCAGAAAGTGGTAAAAAAAGAAAAAAAAACAGAGAATGACATCAGCTGGATTCATAATATAAATTATTACAGACAAAAGACAAGAGACTTGGTGCACATGTTAATGGCAATTAGGAAAGCTGCAGCTAAGCATAAATACTGCCACTCATTATTGATAACTGCCTGGTTATGAAGCAGAAGCGTGAGGAAAAAAATGTCATGCATTTAGGCAGAATAATCCAGAGTCACTGATGTTACCAGAATTAACCTTAATGTCTGCATAACTCTGTAGTGTTACAGACATTTGTGTAACTTATTAAGCTGTGTGTGGTTAATAATATGACAGCTATGCTGAAGATGACCACTGGCATCCTTAATGGAATTATTCATGGGCTAGTAATGTTAATCTACTTCAGTGAGACAGTGATGAAACTTTCCAGTGCATCACTGGATTGTTAGGCAAATGCGACCTGAATCCTCACTGATACAGCCTTAGTAAAATGTGACATGTGACAAAAGTAAAAAGAAGGCCGGATTCTGAAATGTTAACTGTCAGAAACTATATGACAGGCACTATCACAAAAACAAAGAAGCCAATAAATGCGTAGACTGTTAGAATATGTAAAAGATCAAGTAAACATGAAGATTACCAAGATGCAATAATGGAGATTCTCAGATCAAAGAGGCAAAGTACAATAAAGAAGAAGTATATATAGAAACCTACAGAAGCCATGTGAGTGAGTTAGCAGCGGTTTCAGCTCAAATAGAACAAGCGGAAAACAGGTGCAGGGGCCTTCTGAAATTAAGGTTTGCTCTACAATAGTTCATAATGGATTTTGTTTCATATGACTTTGTAAGAGGTGACAAGATGACAGCAATTGAAGCAAAGGCTACAGTAATGAAACAGAAGGCATTTGGAAACTCTTTTTTCCACAACAAAGAACTACATCTTTAACCCACAGAAGAAGATGGAGTCTGATCATATCATAGTACCATTCATGTTGTAGTCTTAAAGATTAAGTAAATAACAGGTTCCAGACATTTTACAACCAATAACTCAAGCATTATATATTTTCAGAAAGAGGAGTATTGGTAGATAGGACTTTACTGGAATATCATAATGAAAAAGGTATTATCACTGACATAGAGTTTTAATTGGCAAAACAGTTTCCATCAGCTGAAGTTTCTGGAACTATACTGGTGTGTGCTAAAAGAATAATTTTAAATCATTACTTTGACTGTATTCTAACTTGTATTAAACCTGTAGATAAGATTTTAAACAGGTTCTGATTTCGTAACACTGAATTAATCAAACTGGCAGCATAGAAGAAGTAGGCATAATAAGAAACACAAATTATGTTGCATGAATGTTACATTTTGACAGTACTCAGGGTATTCAGAAAATCGAGTTTACAGAGTATTTACCTTTTCCTGGAAAAAAATGGGCAATACTATCTTTGTATGACTGGACTAAACAATTTGCCTGAAAACATGCAGTAGGTAAAGTACATGATTAAAAACCTGATGCTTTCCATACATTTTAAAAGGAATGCATAGGATACTATCATTAATGTGTGTGTGTGTGTGTGTGTGTGTGTGTGTGTGTGTGTGTGTGTTTGTGTGTGTGCGCGCGTGTGTTTGTGTCTGTGTGCATGCGCATGCATGTGTGTGCTTAAAAAAAAAATATATATATATATATATATATATATATATATATATATATATGGATTCCTATTACAAGAACGAAAGTTCAATACTTCGAACTTGTAATAGGAAGCCTCACTGCTGTGAAACTTCACTTTAACGAAAGTGGACTTTTGCGTAAGTGCACTTCATTGAAAACACTGCAGCACAGTAGAGGACATAAAAAACAAGCTATGTCCACCACTATGGTGCGATAGTCACGGACCTTAGGGTTAGGGCACGGGTTAGGGTAAGGGGAATAGTTAGTAAAGCTATCCCCTTACCCTAACCCATGCCTTAACCCTAAGTTTCGTGACTATCGCACCATAGTGGTGTCTTTCACTGCTCTGCAGTCATCACGGACCTTAGGGTTAGGGCATGACCCGTGCCCTAACCCTAAGGTCCATGAGGACTGTACGGAAGTTCAGTACAACACCCGTTCATTGTACTGAACTTCACATAAGTGCACTTTCGATTATATAGGTGTTTTGTGTCAATGTGTGTGTGTGTGTGTGCGTGTGTGTGTGTGTGTGTGTGTGTGTGTGTGTGTGTGTGTGTGTGTGTGTGTGTGTGTGTGTGTGTGTGTGTGTGTGTGTGTGTGTTTGTCTACATATATGTACACATATTATAGGTATGTGTGTGTGTGTGTGTGTGTGTGTGTGTGTGTGTGTGTGTGTGTGTGTGTGTGTGTGTGTGTGTGTGTAATTGAAAGGACATAATCATACATATGCAGTCATTAGACTTTTATCAAGAAACCTGCAGTGAAATGGATTGACTGTATTCTTCCTCTGTCTATTAAATTTTTTGTTAGAAATAACTAAAGATAAATCAATAAATGGCTGTTAAGGAATGTCAGTGCATATTTCTTAGTTGAAAAATTGACAATGACTCCATCTGTCTGACAACTATTGTAAGATGCCAATAACCGCGTTTATATCATGTTATCGAAAGATGAAAATAGCGAATGCTATTTCATCGGCCACAAAACATCTAAACATGAAAATATTGAACATTCAGGACAGCAAATTTTTTCCCATGAAAAAATTTGCTGCTCCGAAACACATACACACAACACAAGCACATCAAACAAACAGCAACCACACACATACACTTAAATTCCTACATCTAACGCTACACTAAACTAAACATACACTACTATCTACCCACTTACCTTAACCCAAACCCTAACCCTAAGGTCTGTCACTATCGCACACTCACCTAACCTGTGCCCTAACCCTAACTCACTTAAACCGCCCCTAAACCTAAAGTCTGTCACTATCACACACACGCCTAACCCGCGCCCTAACCCTAACTCACTTAACCTGCCCGCTAACCCTAACATACAATCAATCACACACTTACCTGAACCCAACCCGTAACTTTCCACCACAGAGCTAAGAATAGCGAAGCCACAGAAACGGCCAACTAAATTCTTTCCCAAGGAAAGAATTCGCTGTTCTGCAGCTTCACTATTCTTAGCGTTCGCTGAATAGTGTTCGATATCAGAACATTCAAAGTTTTAATACTTTGATGTTCTGATATAGACCCCAATAACCCACTTGTCGTGACAGCATTTGTACCTACAACATTCCAGTTTTCAAAGAGATATCCTGGCCTCCTTATATCCTAGTTACACTTATGAAATTATCCTGAAATGTGAGTTCGACAAACATACCCTCCTTGATGTATTAGGTAGCTTCATTGCAAGGCCATAATTCTTTTGTGATCAATCTTTTCTGTTAAAGAAAAGTCAGTTCTGTAACATATAAACATCTCTCTAAAAGTGATTTAATACCCTTCATATGTAACACCATAATATATACAATGAATTTGCCACCGATAGCATTTCAATACTTGCAAAATTGAATTCTGGTTAGATGATTGCTAAACAGATCACAGAGAGCTCTTGACCTTAATATGTAGTTTAGATATGTACCTGTTGGTAATTTGTCCCACATCTTTCAATCTTTTATTGTGCTAATTGCACCTCTATGTTTGCTAGTCAAAGTCCAAACCAAAAAAACATCAAAGGACAATTTATTTCTTTAAACAGGATTTCTACAGTTTGAACCTCTACAATCATCTCTGCAATCAAAAAAGTTGTGCTGATTGCACTCAATAAGTATATCATTTCATTGCCATGGCTTCCATCAAGGGAATAGAGTGAACAGAAGGTGTAGGAATGTCAGTGTCTTCATTGATTCAATCTGTGAATCCATTTTTATCCAGTTCAGGGTCGTGGTGGGACGGGGTTGCTAGAATCCCATTCCTATGCTTAGTGAGTGCAAAGTTTCAAAACTAATCATGGATAAGGTTCTATCACAAGGCATACATAAACCCATGCACACACACATACACTTACAGAGCCCCCTCACACATGTGAATGCATAAGTTTGTGCAGTGCACACTTACAGATACATACATACACATGTACACACACACGTATACACACACACATACACACACACACACACACACACACACAAATACACTCATGCACAAATATATATGTGCACACTTGCAGACACGCATGCATGCATATGTGCTCTCAAACACACACACACACACACACACACACACACACACACACACACACACACACACACACACACACAAATACACTCATGCACAAATATATATGTGCACACTTGCAGACACGCATGCATGCATATGTGCTCTCAAACACACACACACACACACACACACACACACACACACACACACACACACACACACACACACACACACACTCATGGCAAGAACACCTACAGACAATTTGGAGTATCACTAGTCCTCCTAAGGCATATCTTTGGGATGTAGGGAAAAAATGAATATGTGACAAATATACTGATGCACAGAGGACATACAAGATCTGCAGCATATGGGGTACCACATCTTGGAACCGAACTAGAGATATAAGATCTGTGAGGTAGCAGTGATAAGTAGCACATTTGTACTGTCGAGGCATTTGTCAGTAAGGTGTGCAGTTTCACAATGCATTCTCCTTGTTCAGAGTGTTATTGATAACTTTACAGCAATATAATTGGGTACCAGTTAAACACAGTGCAGATACTGCCATACTTTTATTAACATTCATACTCTTTTTACATTCGTATGACCCTATATTTCATCATCACTTAAGTTTTCCAACCAAAATCACAATGTCCATTACCTAGCCGATTGAAAATGATGTCTCTTCTGCTCTAAAACACATCCCAGACTTGGGGAGGAAGAGGAGGACAACACTGCAGCCAGGCACTGTACAGTGACATGCCATTATGCAGGATTAAGTGGGATTAACTACACGTTCCCTGTCTGAATCACGTCTTACTCTGTATGTGTCTTGTCTAGTGCCACAAACCTTAGGATATGATAATGGGCTTCAGTACCTTCGCAAAAATTCTTTTAAGATCTGAGGAAACTTTATCCTTTTAAAGTTTCCTCATTTCATTTGCTGCATTTTTTTCTTGGGAAGATGCCATCTGTTTGACTTTTCGTTCCCTGTAATTTTCAAGCAAACAATTTTCTTAAGAGCTTCCAGTTATGGATAATATGGCAAATTAATTTTGTAGTTACATTTTGTCCACAGTTTTCATGAGCTCATGTCTTCAGCATCCAGCAAAGATCGGAACTGTATTAGGTTCATAGATTCATAGGTAGATACTAGGCTATTGGCCCAAGGGCCTAAATAAGCTTAGCCAACAAGGTTCCCTGGCTTACGCCACCCAAGAAAGTTATTTTCCTGTGCCCCTGTGGAGCAGAGCCACCAAATTGATCCCTGGGGTGTATTTCCTATTTTCCATCCACTTATCCAGATTTTTCTTGAAGAGTGCTAATAAGGAACTTTGCTTGACACAGATGGATAGCTTGTTCCAGAGTATGGGAAGTCTCTTGGACAGGAATCTATCCCTCCAGCATGTCCTGTTTATTGTGGTGACAAGGTTTAGGTCCCTAGAGTGTGTAGCACTGAGGGATTGGGATTTCTTTAGGTGTAGCATGTCCAACAGCTCTGAGTCTGACATAGCTTTATATGTTAGGCAGAGATCACCTCTGAGTAGGCGATATGCTACGGAATAAAGCTGGAGTTTTTTGAGGCGGTCAGTGTAGGGCATCTGTTTGAGGCCAGTAATCCTCTTTGTGAGGTACTTCTGTGGCCTTTTCAGCTGCTGCAGATGTCTTGTGAGGTACATTCCAAAAGGGGCGTTGCACTCTATAATGGGTCTAATGAAAGCCGAGTAGAGGGGAACAATGACCTCTTTGTTCCAAGAAGAGAACCCTTTTGTGAAGAGGTGTGCCATGTAGAAGGATTTCCTGACTACTGTGATGATGTGATTATCAAAGGAGAGACTACTGTCCACCTGGGTCCCCAGGTATCTTATCACACATTCGGCATTAAGTAGACTGCCGCCTATGTGGTAGTTCATGGGTACATAGTTTTTACCAAAGGGAATGACAATGCTCTTTTTGGCATTGAGCTTGAGGCCATGGCTCTGACACCAGGCATCTGTCTCAGTGAGGCCCTTCTGTAGGATGTCCACATCATTTAGGGACTCAACTATGTCTCCTAGTTCGCAGTCATCTGTGAACTTCAAACAGGAGAGGTCCCAGGACTGAACCCTGTAGTACTCCACTTGTCACTGGTTTGAAGTCAGATTTGGAGTCTGCAACTTTTAGTGTGGGTTTTGTCAGTGAGCCAATTGGCAACCCATCTTGTGATGTAGGGATTTATACATAGTTTAGTGAGTTTAGCTATAATTCCAGAAGGGGGGATGGTGTTGAAAGCCTTGGCGAGGTCAAGATAGGTTGTGTGAACCACCTTACCCTCATCTACAGCTTTGGTGACTGCCTCAAAGAAGTCGATCAGGTTCAGGAGGCATGATCTGCCTTTCTCAAACCCAAACTGGGTGGGGTCCAGAGTTTGGAGGTTACCAATGTCTTTGTTTATGAGTTCCCTGATGATACGTTCCATGGCCTTACAGACCAGGCTCATCAGGCTAATTGAGGGATAGTTCCTAGGATCAGTGGTGGCTCCCCCTTTGTGGAGTAGGATAACTGCTGCTGTGCACCATTCAGTTGGCACCAAGCCTGATGGGAGACTATGACTGAACATGGCGCTTAGCTGAAGAGCCAGTTCATTCTAAAGTTCATGTAAAATGCAGCCTGGGATGTTGTCAGATCCCATGGATGCTGTGTTTTTGGCTTTAGAGAGTGCAGCTTTTACCTGCTCAGTTGTGATTACAGGGATTCTGCATTCTTCCTGTATAGATAAGGGCCCTTTAGGGGGTGATAGGGGGAGAAGTTAGCACTGAACCTATCTGCCAGGACATTGGCAATATCAGCTGGTTCTGTAATTTTCATGCCGTTGTGCTGTAACTCAGAGCAGATCTGGGTGTTGCCATTGAGATTCTTGAAATAGCTGTAAAATGCTTTGTGGCTGTCCCTAGAATCAGTGGTGATTTTGTTTTCATAGCTAGCTTTGGATGATCTTATAAGGAATCTCAGCTTCTTACCGAGGCTGACCAGGGAACTTCTCCACTCATGGGATTTTTCTCTCTTTTGCAACAGTTTCTGCCTTCTGTTGTAGAGTTTGTTTATGGCAGGGGACCACCAGATTGGCTTCCTTTTTTTGAAGAATAGCGTCTTGGTTCTGTTTGGGATAGCACGATCCATGCACTCGTGTAAGTGCTTATAGAGTGCATCTGTGTAGGATTCAGCAAGCGTAACTGTATTGTCCATCTGCATGGGTGTCATGAAGTTCGTCACTTCTGTCTTAAGAAGCATGAAGTTGGCTTTGGAGACATTTTTTACCATGATTTTCTTAATGGGGGTGGGGCGGGATGTGGCTATCTAGGCTGATTAGCTTATGGTCGGATCTGACCAACGAGGAGTTGACTTCAGGTGTGGAACACCGGTCACTCATGCTGGTAATGACTAGGTCTAGGATATTGTTGCCTCTGTTGGGGGTGTGGATAAGTTGATCCAGGGCATTGGCATTTATGAATTCCAAAAAGCGTTGAGTGAAAGAGTTGGTACATGAGTAGTTTTCCCAGTTAATGGTGGGGTAGTTGAAATCACCCATTATTAGGGTGTTTGGTTGAGCCCTAATATTTTCCAGTATATCAATAAAAGAGGAGTGGGAATCATGGGGCATGGTGGGGGATCTGTAGCAAGCTACAATTTGAATTGCAGTTTTGCCCAGAGTTAGTTGCACTTGGATAACCTCGGATGCATTATGCTGAGCAACTAGCCTGAAGGTGTGGATATCTTTAATGAATATGGACACACCTCCACCTTTGGTGTTCCGGTCCAGGTTAGGTGGCCGAAAAGTGTGGTATGAGTCATAGCCTGGTAATGCAGGGGAGCTCTCTGGAGCCTTGAACCAGGTCTCAGTCACTGCACAGATATCAATGTTCTCCATTTTAAGGAGTTCCTCGAGGGAGTGTATTTTGAGGTTTAGACTTCTAGCACTGAGTAGCATTACCCTCAGTTTTTCCTTGCCTGTTCCTGTTACGGTAATGAATTTGTCATTTAACCCTTGCCTAAAAAAGGCACTATAGGGGCAACAAGAGCTTTAGCCAGTATCCAAAATCACAGGGGTGACAGGTGCATGCCATCTCTGTCGACCATGTCATCCCAGGCAGATAGATACTGGATCCCCTTAGAATTACACCAGTAGCTTAGCCAATTGTTGAAGTCAATCATTTTGTCCTTGTACTATTGTTCATTCATTCATTCATTCATTCATTCATTCATTCATTCATTCATTCATTCATTCTCAATTGCCCATCCCAGCACTGAAAAGATGTAAGACAAAGACCCTCACCCTGAATAGGGTGCTAACACATTGTAGGATGTATGCCCATTAACTCTTTCATGATTAAATCTATGATGTGGAAGGATACTGCTATACCTAGTAAAAACCCATAGAGAGAGACATTGAACAGACAAGGAGATCACTCCAGCCAAGATGCAAACTGGGTAATTAAGTGCTGAGAGATTGCAATACTAGAATTAGTCAATTATAAATATATTGCTTTACAATAGCCCTCTTCATTATGATAGTGTTTGAAGCTGTTTAAACAACTCGTGTACTGATGTGTACAAACTGCCTCACTAATGGTATACATAATACTATTATTATGTATTAAACACTTCTGCTTTATGTAAAAGTTAATGACAGCTGCCTCTTTATATTGTAGTCATAATTTCAGATGTACTGCTGTACTCCAGTGCACATATATAATGTAGTACTCCTGTGCACACATCAACTGCTGTTGCCAAGTACACACATATACTGCTGTACTCCAGTGTACATATATAATGTAGTACTCCTATGCACACATAGACTACTGTACTCCAATGTACATATATAATGTAGTACGCCTGTGCACACATAGATTGCTGTTCCCCAGTGCACACATATACTGCTGTACTCCAGTGCACATATATAATGTAGTACTAGTGTGCACATCTAGACTTCTGTTGCCCAGTACACACATATACTGCTGTACTCCAGTGCACACATATAATGTATACTCCTGTGCACACATAAACTGCTGTACTCCAGTGTACATATATAATGTAGTACTAGTGTGCACACATAGACTGCTTTTCCCCAGTGCACATATATACTGCTGTACTCCAGTGTACATATATAATGTAGTACTCCTGTGCACACATAGACTGTTGTTGCCCAGAGCACACATATACTGCTGTACTCAAGTGCAGATATATAATGTAGTACTCCTATGCACACATAGACTGCTGTTCCCCAGTGTACACATATATTGTACATTTAAACTGTAGTACTCTTAACACATAAACACACACACACACACACACACACACACACACACACACACACACACACACACACACACACACACACACACACACACACACACACACACACACACACACACACACACACAACACACACACATATATATTTTTGTACTCCAGTGGGCACATTGACTCTCCAACTCCAGTGCACATATAATGCTGTGCTATAGGACACACATAAACAATTCTTCTCCAGCACACATATGCTGTTTTATTACAGTGCACATATAATCTAAAGTACACCAGTCCACAAATATTCCATTGTACTAATATGTACGCATATACTGTTACACTCCAGTGCACATATAAACTGGTACTCCATTGCACACATATACTGTAGTACATCACTGAATACGTATTCTGTTGCATTCACATGCACAAATATATCATTGTACTCCACTGCACATATGCTGTGGTACTCTATTACATATATATATATATGCTGAAGTACATCAATGAATACATATTCTGATTTGCTCACATGCACACATATAATGTTGTACATCAGTGTATACATATTCTGTTGTACTCACATGCACATATGCAGTGTTGTACTCCAGTACACATATACCGTGGTACACCAGTGCACACATATACTAGAGCACATCACTGTAAACATATTCTGTTGTACTTGTCCTAAGCTCTTACTTGTTTAGATTGTATCTTTCAGACTTAACTTTTTCATTTGAGGTGTTCTACAATCTATATGCAGATGATCTGAAATTTGGTGAACTGATTACATGTGTTAACAGATAAGGCATGTCTGCAAATTAACTTAACTAAATTGACCATTTGGGCACAGGAGAATAATATGCCGATAAAAACATCAAAAACTAAGCATATGAAATTTGGCAGACATAAACTAAAAGGTGAATATTTAATACAGCACACAGTGATTGGAACTGTAGACTCATTTAAGGACCAGAGTATATGAGCAGATCCAGCTATGAGTTTTTCTAATCATGTCAACCAATTGGTTAATGATCATTATAGAACTATAGTTTGTATAAAAAGATTTATAAAATCTAGGAAATCAAAAATGATGAACTCATTATTTGTTAGTTACATTAGACTCAAACCTGAGTATAACAGTATGTAAACTATAAGAAAGCAAGGATGAGTAAACTGGAAAGAGTACAGTGGAAAAAAACAAAAGCATCCATGGATGTAAAAATTTAAGTTATTATGAAAGACTAAAACATCTGAACTTTTACAGTGTCTCTTATAGATATCTAAGAGGAGATCTTAATCAAGTATATAAGGCATTTAGAGACAACTACCTCTGCAAATGTTTGGGGTTATCAAAAAGTACTAAACAATCATCAGACAACCTATGTAGAAGATGCTATAGGAAAGAGAAGTTCATAGGTTCATAGGTGTGTACTAGACTAATGGCGATGGAGCCTTTACAAGCCTAGCCCAAAAAAAAAAATTGCCCAGGCACCGTGCCAGCGGATTTTAGTTCACTGTGCCCATATCCAGTACTGCAACTAGAATGATTCCTGGAGTGAACTTTCTGTTACCCATCCTACTAATTTGTTCTCTGACAGAGTAGTTGATATATTTAAAAGACTACCAAATAACATTAAAGCAAGTACTAGTTCAGATATTTTTAAGAACAACCTGGACACTTATTATGGAAACAAGTGTTTTGGTATATTGGGAAGCTAGAAGGGCACTAATGCCCATACTTGAAATATTTGTATGTATGTATTATGTATGTATGTAAATATATCATTGTACTCTATACTTTTGTACTCTAGTGCACACATATATATTCTGCAGTAAAGCAGTGTATATGTAGTCTACATTACTTACATGAGCAGATATACTGCTGTACTCCAGTGCACACAGATTCTACCTTTGCAGTGTACACATGTATAGCTATACTACAAAATGTATATTGTTTTACTTCACTGCACACATATACTATAATACCCCACTGTACATATACTGATGTAGTTTAGTGCAAAAATATACTATTGAAATTGAGTGTGCACACACTATTTCTACAAGAATGAAAATCTGAACAAGCACACTTGAACAAGTGGTATTGTCAGTGACTCAGATGGTAAAGCAATATGCATTTACTTGTGGAAATATTCTGAACACTGGTTCACACAATAATATGTATACATATTTAGTCATAAGCAATAATGATACTTGTAGGCTATTTCAGGGAAGGAGGATATAATTTGCACTGTTATGTGACTAAGCGAAACACTCGTGAAATAGTTTGTTTGCTGATCAGGATAAAGTATATACAGTTCTCATTACTGACCATTATCATTTACTTATATTAACTGTTGTATATCACTTTATGCTGGCCTTTGTATTTTATATATCCTGCATGTACATCATTTTCTAGTACCAGCTCAATTTTTGGTCCTTAAATGTTACATTTGTCATGTGATCAATGCTGCCTACCTAGCCAGACCAATGTTATAGTGCAAGTCCTTGAAAGATTTAAGCTAACACTACCATATCACAAAATTAGTCTACACAAAACTGTGCAATATGTATTTAGGCCTAGAGCTCAGCATTCTACCTGTATTATTCAGCTTAGGGTGGACTGGTTTTATATATTTTGTCTCTTTTTAACATAAGCTTGAAATACTGCTATTGTGGAGCATGTTATTTAATGCACTTTTTTATTCTAACCTCACACAGCTTCATGGACACAGTTCTCATTATGGCAAGTATTACGTAAATGACAATTCTGGTCTTCACATGGTTTAAGTAGCTTAATGAATGTTACTTTTATTCCCTAAATAGTTACTTTGCTTTAGGAAACTTGCACTAATAGTTTTAGTCATGTGCTGCACATAATTGGGGAAGTACAGATCTAACAAATCTGAATAGTACATTTCTGTAGTTCAACATATAGCCCTAGACTCTGCAGAAAAAGGCTGTAGATGTGGTATCATTAGTTATCATTTCACTCAGGCCTTCATTCCAAAACCAATCAGACATCAACAGCATATGGGTCAAAGGTAAGAGTATTCTAGAAAAAATAGTATTTGTATGTTGAAGTTGGTTAACTGCAACTTCGTTCAACAAGCTTTAAATACTGCACATTCCTTTACCAGTCCCTAACTGAAATGGACACATATAACCACAGGGTAGTGTAGCAGTAACAGGTAATAAACAAGTAACTTAGTGGCTGCGTAATGAAACAAGATAATTGTGCTCTTGGGGAATTTGGTCTCAATCTAATTCTGAAACATAGTTAGCTATGTTATCACAAAGGCAGTGAAGTCCAAGACAGTATGTTTACCTTTTTTGTTATTTCTCTTTATAAATCTGCTGATTATAATTCACATATGTGACTTTCTCCCATCTTTACCTTTTCCTGGGAAAGTACTGTGACACAGGCATAGTATTTAATATAAAAATGAATTTCAGATGACAGAGGTGTGTGTCAGCATTAATGCCTCACACTTGCTTATCGAGTTGAATTTCTGCCTTGATGTTTTTCTCTGAGGAGTCGATAAGTCATCTCTGTATCTTTCTGGGATTTCTCAAGGTGGAGTAGTCTTTTCCCATACTCCAAAGACACGCATACATCTGCTTTTCTATGCTTCCACTTGCCAGTACAGTGGGTATATGTGTCACACATATGAGTGAGTATGCATACTCTGTCCAGGATTAATTCTCCACCTGACACCAGGCTCTGGCACAACTGGGACCTTGATCAGGGCAAAGTTTTTTTTTCAGAATATGAATGACAGAATGGATGAATGAATTAATAAATTAACGAAATGACACTGTCTATCAAAGCCCTGTTCAACATACAATACTTTCTTGAAATGGTCATTATCTTTGGAGGTTAACTTGCATAACATTTAGTTAAAAACCTGAAGTGTTGTCTAGCCCCTTCTGTTTTATATTCATGCATTAATTTGAAGACTTTGAAAGAAAACAACAAATGGTAATTAATACAGGCCTTCAACACTACTGCTGTAATTCATTTCTATATTCCAGTATACTCATAGGTTCATAGGTGTGTACTAGGCTAATGGCCCTGGAGCCTTTACAAGCCTAGCCCATAGAAGTGCCCTGCCAGCTTAACACGTATAAAAAAATAATGTAAGTTGTACACTATAGACATATGTTAATATTTAAAAACAAGAAAAAATGTTTGCGTGGTAAATGTGATACATTGTTTCATAATTATATAATTTGTGAAACTCTGTAAGTAAATGAAAATGTGAACATGCCATTCAGACCATTTCATAGGTGGGACACAAATAATATAAGCAATTATTTTTAACATATTCAGGATTATTAAATTAGTTAGCATAATATCGAATTGCAGTAGTATATATGCAACAAAGTATACTTTTATGGTACAAATGCCTCAATGTGAGAAGTACAAAATTTCCTGAACTGTGGCTTTCATTTGTGCCAAATCAAATTTACTTTCATCTTATTGTCTTAGTCTGCAGTTTATGAGTCATAATAATAGAAAGAAAAAAAAACATCTAAATATTATTCTAACATGTTTGCTTTCTTCTTTGAGAGCCTTTCAAACTTAACAGTGTCCAGAATCCATACACATGTAATTTCTTTATAAGCTAGTAAAGCATAAGAAAAACAAATGGTATGTGTAATGGAATAGAGCTGCATTTCATCAGGATGCCTGGCTTGTTAAATCAGAGAGCCAGAACACTTTCATAAATGGATTTACAGCTGGTGATTACTCAGACTTTATTTACTTTCTGATTGACTGCATCTGTTCTGTTCTACAAAATAAACACCAATGGGTTAGGCCTTGCACTGGCAGAACGTGATAACAGAAAATGAGTTATGGTTTGTGTAAACGAAAATGCCAGTTGGGGTTACACCTTTGCAGTGAAGCTACCTGTAGTGAGTAAAAAAATGTTTGTTTTTACAGTACATCTTATAAGACTATCATTTTAAGTACAGATTTAAGTTCTTAGCATTGTAAAAGTGTTATGTTCACACTGTGATAATGGCACATTTAGGTCAAATAAAGAAACATTGTTAAACAGATGTCAGTACATAAGCTTTGATTCCTTTTAATGAGTTTTCAATCCCAAAATGTGCAGTATAATTGGTTAACTCTTATCAGCCAGAAAACTGTAATTTTTCCTTCACACAGGAAATCCTGATACAGACACATAAACCTACAAAAGGCATTATAGGTTTTCTTTCTCTTGCTCTTTCTGACCTCTCATTCTCAGCTTCTCTCTCTGGAATTTATCCCAATACATACCTTTAGTCAAGAAGGTATTTGTTTAAAAGTGGGAGAATCCATTCAGCTGATCAAAAATTAGCTGTTCAAATATTACCATCTTTTCAAGAGTGAGACTGCAGAACAAAGGACAATGAGAAGTTTCCCCTTTTGTATTGCAGTCTTCGAGTTAATATATATACTTAGCATGGGTTGTGGAGAGTGGAGATGAGCTTTCATCCCCTGCAAAAACAATGTTGTTTTTTTATAATTTAGTGATCAAATATTTTGATTTCAAGAAAATGTCATAAATACACACAAACGCACATATATACACATATACATGCACGCACATTATATATATATATATATATATATATATATATATATATATATATAAAGACAGATAGATATGGTTCCTCTGCATTTTGCTGAATACCATTTCTTTGACAAATGCAGGAGTTTAATGTCAATGGCATGGATAGCCTAGTAGTAGAAATGTTGATGGCAAGTAATGCAGAGACAGGCAAGTGGGATTGGAGAGTTGAGCGTGTTTGTGCTTGTGCATGTGAGTTAAGGTTAGGGTCAGCAATGAGTAAAATATAGGTGTTGTAAGCTTGTGTATGAGTTTGCATATTTTAGGGTTACGGTCAGGGTTTGGGGTAAATATAGTGCTATTTATGTGTGTTTGCAAATGTTTGTGTGTCTGATTGTGTCTTGTGTAGTGGCAGTGTTATGAGAAGTTTTTTTTATGAAGGAAGGGTACAGGGTTAGGGTTGAGGGAAGGGGCAGCATTGCGGTTAGGCTAAAGCATCCATGACTAAGGTCATCACTTTAGTAGTGGGTGCTAACCCTAATCCTACCATTGCCTGACAAAAAAGTTTGAACAACCACAATGCTGAAAATAAAAAAAATATCAACTGGAATGATATTGAGAAAGGAAAACTATTTCTTCTCCTGATATTAACACAAAAAAACTTAAAACACTAGCCTCAAATTCAACTAAATAGTGGCATATTATTTTGACAGACATGTTTTCATAGGAACCCTCTCTATAGTATAATCTCCTGTGAAGACGAGGCATGTGCTTGTATCTACTATACACTCTCTGGTAGACTCCCCAGTGAAGACAGAGGATCACACAGAGGTGATTGAATACCATGAAGGTAGGGCCAACGGATCACAAACATTGCATGCACATTGCAAAGGCCCATTGCATTCCTACACCATGGACATTAAAGAGTATTTGTGGGTAGTAAGGGTTTAAAGTAAAAACACCTATCCTCCTGCACAATGATTGTACCACTCCATGTATGCTGACCCATTCTACCCCAAGTAACAGATTAGCTATAGAACTCTTGCCCAGGGTAAATATAATTGGACCAGTAGTTCAACTAGAGGAGGACAATAATCCTGATGCTCAGTGGAAGACATTAGCAAAAAAAAAAAAAAAAAATCAAAAACAAAAAAATGTTTTTGCAGCTGTTGTACAATGTTTTTTTCAAGTGCTTTTGTTTGTGTGGGGTAGTGTAAGTACTGGTTAGTGTGTATATATATATATATATATATATATATATATATATATATATATATATATATATATATATATGTATATATATATATATATATATATATATATATATATATATATATGTATATAAAATTTATTAAGGATTTTTTTGTCAGACAGAAGGTAAACAGTTATATACATAGATATGCACGATTACAACAATATTAAAAATCATAAAAATATTTGAACAAAGAGGAGGCTTTATTTTCGATGCATTGTCCAAACAGGTAAATAATATAAAACATTTCTATGATCAGAAAAGAACTGAAAACAACAACAGCAGAATCCCCTCTCCTTGAATGTACCCAACCCCCTAAACTAGTTTCATACAATATTGAAAACTAAGGGTAAACTTCTATGAGCTTAGAGTGACTCTAATATTTAATGATAAGAGCATACTGGTAGGCTTAATAGCATTCATTCTTGTACAGGGTGAATAAAAAATTGAGTATAATATTGAAAAAGTCGTATTATGGGCTGCATTCATAGTCTCTTGCTCTAATGTGATATCGGTATTCCTGATGCAAAGGGGCAATTCACAGACGTCATTTACATTATTGTGCAAGACATAAAAAATAACTAGATGGAAGTGAGAAGTGTTGTAAAGTGAATATGCTAATGAGGTAGTTATACAATTCACAGTCTGTCATCCATGTGGTATGCACATCCATTCTTAAATGCTGAGCTTCACTTTGATATTCGAGCTGAAGTCCACAAACGTGTTGTCTGAGTATGCATGAGCACTTTCATGACACACACATCAATTATTTCCTCTGGCAATCCTTTAATTTAATTAAAATTATATCTGATGTTAATGAAGTAAATACTTTGAGACAGAATAGCCAGATATCCTTTAGACAGGTTAAGTTGTTTCTTTTTCTCATATGTATTCTGCAGAATTGTATCTCATTGGTACAAAATCCCACATTGTTTTTTATTTGATTAAGGGGAATGTTGTTAGATCTAGTGAAGAGTCATTTATTTTTTAATTAAGATTTTGATTGATAGGCTCTAGATAAGTAAGTTCATCCCCACATTTCAAATAATTTATTAGTTTATGAAAATCCTTTCCTTTAGTGTTTCTTTGAAGAAATTATGAAGTTTTAGATTAGTTTTATATCAGAAATATTTAAAATGGAATACATTTAATATTGCAATGATATTTTTCACAGAGAGGTGGCAATGATTTCTTGTCATTTTGAGGAAAATCTTTGTTCCATAGTGAAAAGATGTGTGAGGAGCTTTGGAAAGTCTGTTTCTATTTTAAAAATGTGGATTGAGTAATGAGATATGTGATTTATGGCAGCTTTGCTAATAATGCATTGGCTTCAGCTGTTGTATAAAAGTGTTGCTTTTAGTGATCATTAATGAGACTGAAACTTAATGAGAGTGAAACTGATATCTGAGTCACTATCATTATTATTTGGCACAAGATGTTCTTTTCTTTGTCCCTTCTCTTAGATAATTATTTGTACTGGTTCCCAGTGGCCCACATCCATAGTGGGTCTACTGGGTACTCCTCATCCACTCAGAATTAAATTTTAAATTCAGTGGGGATAGGGATCCTGGGAGAGGAAGCCATACACATGCATTATGACTTATTCACTTTCTCCATATGATATTATGCTTACACCTGGGGGAAGGTTCAATGCAGACATTGCAAAACATTGCCCTACTTCTGCAGATCCACCCCCATCATCTTCTCTTTTGGACCATGATTCCCATCATACAATATCCCTAGCTTCCACCTGGGATTCCCATGTCACTGGTATCCCTTTGGGATATTAACCTCCACGCCACTCTGTCAGTCTCCCAGACCACTGATTCAACCCAGGTTACACTGATCTTAGTAAGGGATTTATCCCTATGCCACAAGTGTTGCAGATTTGTCATTAGAGATGATGAAAGTAGTTGTTGTATCACATTTGCCAGATATGGTGGGTCAAATATGGACTTGTTTATAAGGAAATTGGTGAGTTGCATAAGCATTTTTTTCTATAAGTGAGTTAACTTCTTTCACAATTTTTTTATTTTTATTTTATTTTTTTTTTAATTTAATGATTTTTCATGATGGCTTTTATATTGCATTTTATTTCATTTTCTGTAACTTTCTTAACCAAGATGGAATTTCCATTTGCTATGATGTAATTCAGGATTAGGCAGAAAAAAAAAATACAAAAATTGTAAATCAGGTGACAGTTAAGTAGCAATGTTTAAATAAAACAAAGGTATATTTAATAAAAGTTTTGGTTAAAACCATACAATTATAATACATAGCAATACAACATGTGTACAAGTAGTTGCTCTACTGGGACTGCACATCCCTAAGAGAGAAGATATTTCTTAAAATATATAGTAAGCAATGGTTAAAATTAGTAATTATTAAAAATGAGAACGTGGAAGCTTATAAAAGATTGTGAGACTATAGGGAGCGCAATGAGAGAAGCTGTAGTAGGTTTAATAGGCTGTAATGTTCTAGAAATCAAGTGAAGTAATATTATTCATTGCACCCAGAGTGAAGAGTGGGTAAAGATAGATGAAGGCTGCCAGCCTAGCCAGATAGAATTTTGCAGATAATTCTGTCATTTGTAAATATGAAGGTAAACTATAGGATTGTTGTGTTAAATGGAAAAAACTGTTGTTATATGTGGAACTGAAAAAAATGAAACAACAGTGCACTCTACTGACAAAAGTAAAGCATGTGGTGACTCTTTGATGTAGGCAGTGGTGCTGAAGGGTCTAGATGAAGAAATTATTTATGTTGTTTTAACCAAGAGTTAAATTGCTAGATTTAAACATGCAAATGTATTTGTATTGCTCTGTTGCCTGACCAGCTGCAAGATAACACAAGGAGATGTTAAGAATGTAAATGCAGTTTCTGTTAGCCTGGGAACCCAGGGAAGTGTGAAGAATGATGTAATGTGTAGCCTGGGAACCCCAGGGAAGTCTGAAGAATTATGTAATGTGAATCACAACTGCAATTTTAATTTAAACAGAGAGAACCAGAGAGGATTAAGCATTTTTGTCTTGACCATCTAACTCATCAGCACTCTGCCTGTTTTCTTATGTAAGTTTATCTTAGACTTGTATTTTCTCTTAGAAATAGCTAGGAAATAGAAAGATTAGACTAAGTGTTTTTCTGTGATGTCAGAACTGTACTACTGAATTATTTTAAGTATTTCTCTGTGATCTCTGAACTCGACTAGCACTGTGTAGTAAGAAGTATTGTCTTGTGTTTTTATTATTTATTATAAAAATATTTTAAAGCCTTTCAACTGTGGCTGTTTTGTGTACAGATAAGTTAAGCTCTAAGAGTACATTGCATGTATATAAGGATCCTGTACCAAGTCACTCTAACAAGCCTTGACTGTTTAGTTATACTGCCAATTGGATAATAATATTGCACAGTAATAATTGGACACCCTTTTAAGGGTCTTTGAGTAGCTGATACATATTAGCTGGGTGGTGGCAGTGATTTCTACTGTTATAGTCTGGGTAAAAGCAGCACAGTTGGAGAACCTGTGTCAGCCTTTCCCAGAAGTGTCTGTGTGGTTGTATAAACTCTTATCTCAAGGTGTGTGTGTGTCAGCTACTTGAGCAGGAACACGAAGCACTGCTTGGACAGAGAGGGTGCTGGAGGTTTTAGCTTGCCCAGCTAGGCTGAGATCTGGACCCTATAGCTGTGTCAGTGGGGAGTCTTATTGGGGACCTGGAGAGCAAGGGAGTGACCAGCTCTGGACTGACTGTGATCTCTCTGTGCTCTTAAGGGAAATTGCACTTTACTGTGTGTATTTGCTATCCTTTCCTCATATGTGAGATGCCCTCTCTGGTGTTAGTGGTGGGGATTGAGGCTCCTTGATTGTTGGCCAGGGCATGGGCACAACAAATTAATTGTTTGGGAGTGGTGGGATATCCACACCACATATTAATTGGTTGGCAAATACTAATTGGCTTGTAGTGGTGTTGGTAGAGTGAATTCCTGTAGCTTGTGTACACTGAGCTTTGAAGGTGCTTTGTACTCTAAATCAGCCATGCAGTGAATACTCAGAGGTCAGATCACAATTGTTTTATTTCTTTTGTTAGCTTAGTTAGTCAGGGTATGCAGGCAGCATGTTAGCAGAGGAGTATAGAAAGCTGACAAGGAGCCAGCTGGCAGAGATGTGCCAGGCTTGGGGACTGGTGCATGGAAACCTGACTAAGGCAAACCTGATTGCAGCCTTGGTTACAGCTGCATCAGAAAACAGCAACCGGGAGGACAATCAGACTGGCAGTGGATATATAATACCTTCAGAGAATGGCCAGCTCAACCTTTCTGCAAAGGACTTAAAAATCCATCTGAAGCTAAGGAGACTTGAGCTGCAGGCCAGGCATGTGGAAACAGAAGCAACTGAGAGACTGAGGCATCTAGAGCGTGAGGATAATGAGAGACTGTGATGTTTCCAGGCTGAGGAGAAAGAGAAACTGCTACGCCTGGAAGATGAGGAAAAGAAGAGGCAGAGGCAGCATGAGAAGGAGATGCTGACTCTTCACCAGAGTCATGGAGGTAATGTGGAAGGGATTAACTGGACCCCAGAAGCACAACAGGTCAGTACATTACTTCCACAGTTTAAAGAGGGGGATAATTTTGATAGTTTCATTTATATGTTTGAGAGGGTATGCAAACAGTATAGTGTTGACCAAAGGCTCTGTGTACGGTTCCTGACCCCCTTACTCCATGGTAAAGCTATAACTGTTTTGTCAAAAATGTCTGATGTGGTATGTTTTGATTATACTGTTGTTAAAAAGCATTTGTTAGAATTGTTTAAGCTACCACCTAAAACATATAGGAAAAGGTTTTGTAAGCATAAACGCAAGGAAGATGAAAGTGTGTGTGAATATGTTGCTGAAATGAGCACTTATTTCCATAGGTGGGTGAGTGGATGTCAGGTCACCACTTTTGAAGGGCTGGCAGACTTTTTGGTGAGAGAACAAGCCCTTAGCACTTTGCCTGAGGACATGAGGATCTGGTTAGCTGATAGACAATGTGCTACTTCATATGAGTTGGGGAGGAAGGGGGACCTATACATGGCAAGCAGGGCTGCCTTGCACAGGAAAGGGACCAACAGTACTGCTCATGGGTCTAAAGGAACCCATAGTGGGGCAGCACAGACTGCCCCAACAGAATCTGCCAGTAGCAGGGGAAGCCACTAGTCCAGGTACATGTCCAGGAGCTAGGGTTAATGTTTTGAATGCAACCAGTGGGGCCATGTGGTACACAGATGTCCACAGAGGCAAGGGGGGAACAAAAAGTGAGGGAGCCTGTAAGTGGGAAAGACAAAATGCCAGTAGTAGGCTGTCTTGAAACAACAGGGGTACCAAACTACCATCCTGCAGATATCCTTATGGGGAAGGATTTGGATGAGGCAGTACTATGTGCTTATGCAGTTACACATGATCAGGCTAGGAGACAAGCATGTGGGTCTGGTAGCCTGGGGAGACCCAGACAGACTGCAGGCTTGCAGCCAGGACTGGTGAGGTGGTTACTTCAGGGAGTTACTCTGTAGTAGTGAAAATGAATGTGAGCCACAGCTGCTTGTGGGTACTGATGGTCCCTTGGATAGAGTGATTGCAAAGGTAGAGGCGAGTAGTAGTAGTACCCAGGCTGAAAGTGAGGCACCACTGTCAGAGGATGCCAGACTTCCTGTGGAAGGGAAGCTGGGAAGGGTTACAAGGATAGAGTTCAGACAGGCTCAGCTCTCAGACCCTACATTGCAAGGACTGAGGCAGGTAGCTAGGGAGGCACCTGATTCTCAAAGAAAGTGGGAATCTGTATACTGGGACAAAGGGTTACTATACAGAGAGTGAACCCCTGAGGGAGGGCTAGAAGGTGATAGAGTACAGCAGTTGGCAGGGCCTAGAGCCTACCATCTGGTGCTTCTACATAGCTCATGATAGTCACTTTGCAGGTCATATGGGTATAAAACATATAAAGAGGCGTATTATGCAGAACATCTATTGACCTGGAATTTCCAGAGATGTAACATGGTACTGCAGGACCTGTGAGCAGTGCCAAATGTTAGGCAAGGCAGGAGTCAAGGTGAGAGCTCTTTTGATGCCTTTGCCTGTGATTGCGGAGCCATTTCAGAGAGTAGCTATGGATATTGCAGGTCCTCTGAGTACCCCAAGTTCCTCAGGGAAAGAGTATATCCTAGTGGTAGTGGATTATGCTACATGATACCCTGAGGCAGTGGCTTTGTCCTCCATTGAGGCAGAGAAGGTGGCAAATGCTTTGTTAGAGATTTTCAGCAGGGTAGGTTTCCTAAAAGAAATACTGACTGACAGAGGTGCCAATTTCATGTCAGACCTGCTGGCTTGTTTGTGGATGTCCTGTGGGGTGAAGAACATGAAGACCACCCCTACCATCCTCAGACTAATGGTCTTCTTGAGAGGTTAAACTATACAATCAAGTCCATGCTACAGGCATCTGCAGATCAGTTTAAGAGGGAGTGGGACAAATATTTGCCCCATCTGTTGTTTGCTTACAGTGAGGTTTCCCAGGAATCCACAGGTTTTTCACCATTTGAGTTGCTGTAGGGGCATAGGGAGAGGGGACATCTAGATTTAATTTGAGATGAGTGGGAAGGTGAGTGCGAGTCTCACAGGGAGTCTGTTGTGGCATACGTCCCAAACCACAGGACAAGGCTCAGGGAACTCAAGAGCTTGGCCCAGGAGAACCTGGTAGAAGCCCAACAACAGAAAAAGGTGTGGTATGACAGGAATGCTTGAGCTAGAGAGTATGCTGTAGGGCAGGAGGTAATGGTTCTCATTCCTGTCAGACACAACAAACTGCAAGCAACTTGGAAGGGACCCTACAAGGTGGTAAGAAAGGTAAGTGATGTTAACTACATGGTGGAACTGCTAAGCAGAAGCCAGGGGCACAACGTGTACCATGTTAACATGATGAAACCTTACCATGATAGGGAGGCCGTTATCCTGAGCATTTGCAATGGATTGCAGGAGGAGTCTGAGGGAGATCTGGGGAATGATCTCTTCAGTGAGGCTCAGGCTGACACCTAGGTGGAAGGGGTAGCAATATCCCAGCCACCATCTCCTACCCAGGTTCGATAAATCCAAGCAGTGTTGCAGGAATTTGGGAACATGTTCACTGGGAAACCAGGGTGCACCCATCTGGGGCAGCACTAGGTAGATACAGGACCCCAAATGCCTATTAGGCAGGCCCCTTATAGAGTGCCTGAGAGACAGTCAAACAGACTCTGAGGGAGGAGGTACAGAAGATGTTAGAACAAGGGGCAATTCAAGAGTCCAACAGTCCCTGGGCCTCCCCAGTGGTGCAACTGCCAAATAAGTATGGCAGCACCAGGTTCTGTGTGGACTACAGGAAATTAAATAGTCACACAGAGTCAGATGCTTACCCCATGCCTAGGACAGATGAGGCCCTAGAGCAGATGGATGGGGCTACGTATATTTCAACCATTGATCTTACCAAGGGTTACTGGCAGGTGCCCTTGACTCCCAGTGCTAGAGAGAAGTCAGCCTTTGTGACTCTTTTTGGATTGTATGAGTATGAGTTCACAAAGATGTCCTTTGGCATGAAGAATGCCCCAGCAACTTTCCAGAGGCTGGTAAATCGTATCCTAGCAGGAGCAGGAGGGTTTGCCCTTGCTTACCTAGATGATATTGCTTCTTATGTAAGTTTATCTTAGACTTGTATTTTCTCTTAGAAATAGGTAGGAACTAGAAAGATTAGACTAAGTGTTTTTCTGTGATGTCAAAACTGTAGTACGGAATTATTTTAAATATTTCTCTGTGATCTCTGAACTCTTGAATATCACTGTGTAGTAAGAAGTAGTGTCTGGTGTTTTTATTATTTATTATTAAATATTTTAAAACCTTTCAACTGTGGCTGCTTTGTGTAGAGAAAAGTTAAGCTCTATGAGTACATTGCATGTATATAAGGTTCCTATACCAATTCACTCTAATAAGCCTTGACTGTTTAGTTATACTACCAATTGGATAATAATATTGCTCAGTAATAATTGGACACCCTTTCAAGGGCCTTTGAATAGCTGATAAATATTAGCTGGGTGGTGGCAGTGATTTCTACCATATAGTCTGGGTAAAAAGGGCACAGCTGGAGATCCTGTGTCAGCCTTCCCCAGAAGTGCCTGCATGGTTTTATAAACTCTTATCTCAAAGTGTGTGTCAGCTACTTGGGAAGGGACACGAAGCACTGGTTGGACAGAGAGGGTGCTGGAGGTTTTAGCTTGCCCAGCTAGGCTGGGATCTGGACCTTATAACTGTGTCAGTGGGGAGTCTTATTGGGGACCTGAAGAGCAAGGGAGTGACCAGCCCCAGACTGACTGTGATTTCTGTGTGCTCTTATGGGAAATTGCACTTTACTGTGTGTATTTGTTATCCTTTGCTCATATGTGATATACCCTCTCTGGTATTAGTGGTGGGGATTGAGGCTCCTTGGTTGCTGGGCCAGGGCACTGATGCCACACCCAGTATTAGGGAATGGGCATACTGCAATTTTCAGAAGGTGGACTTTTAAATTAGGAAAAATGCATTGAGTTATTCTGTAAGATTTCTTATGTTGGCAGAGATGATTCCCAGGTTTTGGGGTCTAATATTAAGAATGTGCACAGTCTTTATTTTTCCAGTAGAGGGTGGGGTCTTCCTTTATTGTGGAATCCTTGCAATGCATAGTAATGTGTCTTACTTCACAAGTTAAAATAAGACTGAACCAAAAAACAAGCTAGACTTTTGTTGATTTGGTAGCCATTTTACTTTATCCATGACAGACATGGATGATTGTGTAACAAAAAAAAAAAAAAAAAAAAAAAACAACAGCAGATTACATTAGATTGGAGGTGGCTCATATATATTTTAGTTTTTTTTTTTTTTTTTTGGATATATAAGCTATGTTAAGAGCTCAAGCGCGATTTGAGTCATTAGGGATCTTTGACTTGTTTCCCTAGCTTTTGAAGAGACAAATAAATACATACCCATTTGGTAACCAGGTAGGCCCACTGGATACCTAGTCCCTTTTCAGGGGACACCTAGGAGCAATGCTTTATTATGTGACTTGCTCAAGGTCACACAATAGGTAAATGAGGACTGAGAGAATTAAATCTCATACTACAGGAACTAGAGCTTAGTACCTTAACCTCTACACAAATTGCCAGTTCTCCAATCCCACAATAATGTATTCTATGCTTTGGATTTAGTATGCCTGATTTGTTATTTAAACTTATAGTTCTCATTTTACCACAACCAGAGATACTGAAATGCTTCTGTGGCTTCTTTAATATTCAACTTTGAGAGGTCAGAATTAATATTCTGCTACTAAATTTGTTCGTCACACTTTTCAGGTAGTTTTGAAATAAGTTCTTTTAAGATGTGTGAGTACAGCCTGACTTATAAATGACATTGAAGAGAGGGATCTATATCTGACATAGTTCCATAGGAGGTTTGTTTATCCATACTGCAGAAAGGAAGGGATTATATGCAACTTTCAGACGCATCTTTGGTAATGGGATTAGGGAATCTGGAGAAGATACCAATCTTGACTGAAAATTTCTAGATGGAATGAAAATCTAAAAACTGTGCAGTTGCCATTCTGTTTAGTCTGCTTGCTATCAAGGAATTTTGAAGCACATAGTAGACAACTAACTTGAAAACCTTAATACCATAGACAAAATCAATATTTGTCAAATGAACCTTGATCATATTTGATATAGAACATTGTCTATCAAGGTGCAGAGGGCTGTGAATATACTTATTCCAGACCAGCCATTGTGATTGCTCATCAAGGATATTTGACATATCTTAATGTATTCAAAAATGTGAATGTTTATCATTTTTTAGACATTTACAACAGTGGGCAAGATAGGTATTGGTCTGAAGTCTGTGCTACAGCTTGGTCTGGGAACTTTAGTTTGAGTTTTAAAATGATAGTTTTACAGACATCAGAAAAGGCAACCTGGCATGTATATGTGTTATGTCTATAAATATATATATATATATATATATATATATATATATATATATATATATGCATATATATATATATATATATATATATATATATATATATATATATATATAAATATATATTATATATATGTTTGAGCAGGTTTTAATGATCTGGGAGTATAGGCTGTCTCCTCATATAGGATAATCATTGGGTATGGTGTGAAATACCTTCTGGGTATTCTCATAGGTTCAGAGATGAGTATTAGCCCATCAGTCTGCAGACTAATACAAGCTTAACTAGAGGTCAGGTTTAAACCCTTTACCTTGTATCGGTGAGGTAAACACCTTAACTATTATGACAACCCTGTCCCCTAAACTGATTTTTTTTTTTGAAGTTACATGCTAGTATATATTCTATAGTACCAGGATCTGGGATAGTATAATGTTAAGACAGATTGTAAGAGAGGATACTTGACTGAAATCCATAAGGCAACCTTGTTATCTAATATGTCCTTTACAGACTACAGAGTATATTAAAAGGTGTTATTTAGACTTCTTCCTTTTTTCCTCTGGTTTGTTGAATTGGGACATTTGTTAGATGTGTGACTTTTTGTCTTTTGACTGATTTCTTGGCAGAGATACAGAGGGCGATTAACCTTTTTCTTGATTCTATTTTAGTAGCATAGCATTTCTAACAGGTACCTACTCTGAATTTTAATAGCTGTTTTATTACTTTAGCCAGCCACTGAATTTGGTTTCCTTTGTTTCGATTTGCATCTTAACTACTTCTTTGAAAAAAGACCTTTTATTTGTGTAGAATGCCCCCTCACATTGTGCTCACTTCTTTGCTTCAGCAATACTGTTCCAGTTTTGCAGTCACCATCTCTATACGGTAAAGTGAAAATATACTAGTAAGTTGTTTTCTGGCATTTTCAGTCAGCTGTGCTTAAGTCAGCTAGAAACGAAAAGTTCAAAGTGTGCACTACATTTTCTTATGTTCAAAATACTGTGTAGTTACTTTACTTTCTTACTTGATAAGTTTTCATGTTGTAGAAATAGGCTTTGTTTGATGTTTAGCATGATTTAATGCCGTTTTCATGTCTGCAATAACTGGTACTATATCACTGATGCAGTGTTAAGCATTACAGATTTATAATATGTGAATACATCATAAACCTATATACAGCTGTATGCATGCTTAACTGTTAGCCAGTTTAGGTTGTTCTCTGAGATATTCTTACAGTTTACCTATTTGTATCTTCCTTGTGTGGTGTCATTATACAACACTGGGTCTTTTACCTGCTGAATCTGTTATAAAGCTAGCCAGTTTAAGTGAAATATAAATTGACTCTGTAGCTTTAACCTAGACTGAGTTTTGCAGAATATTTCTGGATTGTTGTATGCAAAACGTTAACGAGTTTCTGATATTCAATTTGCTATGCTTCATTCAGTGATTAGTGAAATATTTGACTCTGTGATTTTGAGATGTTTGTTTTGTTGTTAGTGCTATGATAATTAGGCTGGATCATTAACACTTGTACATGAACAGGGATAAGTTCAGTGACTCCAGATATAAGCAATAGTATGAGATGAGTGACCTTTCTTCTCTCACTGTTACAGATGTTTAGAAAAGTTTAAAAAATATTTATTTTACTGTTATTTTTTCTTTTAATTTTTTGACATGTTTTCCTTCTGTGGCTTCTTGTAGAGTAATTGGTAGTATGTAATGACTATAGATGTCTTTTTGTTGCTTTATATTTTTCACTGTATTTTGTTTCATTTTGGTGGATTGCACTACTGGAGCATAACAATTTTCCTTTTTTCTTTTCACTTGACCAACCCAAAGAATTTTTCTCCTTTTTCCCAACTGTCCCTTTCTTCTAGCTTTTGAGGAATGGTAAGTGGGCCAGCAGGGCAACTCTCCAGTACTTCTCGGCCATTAATTCTCTGCTGAAAGGACTCGTAATTATAGTCTCATTTATAAAGAAGGCTGGGCCCATCTCCTCCATATTGAGAACCCTATACTCTATGCCCCATTTTTCTCTAATTCTGAGCTCATCAATCCCATCCCTTAATTAGAGACAACAGTTGCCTAGTAGGGAGTTAGTTGATGAAGATAACCAACATAACAGCATCTTCTGTTACTGAGACTTTGATAACAGGTCTCTTCTGGGAACAGCTTGTGCACTACTCTGCACAATGAGCTTGGTAAGTAGAACTTTGCTTTACAGCAAAAGAATTAATAGGCCCATAACTGCAGTTGATGCATCTTATAGGTTCATAGGTTGGTTCTAGGCTATCGGTCCTAGGGCCTATACAAGCCTAGCCATAACAATTCCCAGGCTATTTCTTCCCATACTATTTACTTTCCTGGACCCCTGTCTAGCAGGGTGACTGACACAATCCCCGGGGTGAATTTCCTTTCTCCCATCCAATCATCAAGGTTCCTGTTGAAGAGGGCCAAAGAGGCGCTCTGCTTGACATATATGGGCAGTCTATTCCAGAGTCTAGGGAGTCTCTGGGTCAGGAACCTATCCCTCCAGCATGTTTTGTTTATTGTGATGACAAGGTTTAGATCCCTGGAACGTGTGGTCTGAGGGATTAGAATTTCTTTAATTGTAGCACGTCCAACAGCTCTGGGTTTGACATGGCCTTGTATGTTAAGCAAAGATCATCTCGGAGTAGATGATATGCAAAAGAGTATAGCTGGAGTTTTTTAAGGCGGTCAGCATAGGACATCTGCTTTAGGCCTCTGATTCTTTTAGTGAGGTATTTCTTTGGCCTTTCCAGTTGTTGCAGATGTCTTGAGATATGCATACCAAATGGGGCATTTTATTCTATAATGGGTCTAATGAGGGATGAGTACAGTGGGACAATGACCTCCTTTTTTCTGGATGAAAAACCCTTAGTGATGAGGTGTGCTACATAGAAGGATTTCCTGACTGTTGTGGCAATGTGGTTATTGAAGGTGAGACCACAGCCCACCTGTGTCCCTAAGTCTCTTATCACACTTTCCATGTTTAATGTACTGCCACCTATGTGGTAATTCATTGGTACATGTTTTTTTCCCAAAGGGGATAACTATACATTTCTTGACATTGAGCTTGAGCCCATGGCTCTGGCACCAAGCATCTGTTTCTTAAGGCCCTTTTGAAGAGTATCCACATAATTTGGGGATTCAATAATGGCTCCCAGTTTGCAGTCATCTGTGAACTTTGTTAGCCAGAGTCCCTTA
>NC_056735.1:695934379-695959379 GCF_019279795.1 Protopterus annectens
TGCAAAATATTTAAAGCAATTAAAGTTCAGCCTGGCCTAGTAGTCTTGAGGAATTGCGTCTTGACTGCACCTTGCCAGATCTGTGTTCATTTAGCATTGTGGGAATCTCAATACTGGAAGATTGCCAAATTCTGGTAATAACGGCCACACAGGTAAAAAACATACTCTCCAAAGCTAAGAATACAGCATCAATGGGACCATATGACATCCTGGGCTGTGTATTACATGAACTACAAAATGAACTGGCACCTCACCTAAGTGTCATGTTTAATCATACCCTCACCTCAGGCTTTGTGCCCACTGAATGGTTCACAGCTACAGTTATCCCAATCCACAATGGGGAGTCAATCTTGGATCCTGGGAACTACCGCCCCATCAGTCTGATGAGCCTGATCTGCAAGGCCATGGAACGTATTATCATGGAACTTATAAACAAAGACATTGGCAACCTTAAAACACTGTACCCCACCCAGTTTGGGTGCGTGAAGGGCTGATCATGTCTCCTGAACCTGATTGACTTCTTCAAAATAGTCTCCGGAGCCGTGGACGAGGGTAAGGCAGTCCACACAGCCTATCTGGACCTCACCAAGGCTTTTGACACCATCCCCCACTCTGGAATCATAGATAAACATACTAAGTTGGGCATTAATCCCTACGTCACTCGATGGGTTGCCAACTGACTTACTGACAGAACCCACACTGTAAAAGTAGCTGATTCCAAATCCAGCTCCAGACAAGTGACAAGTGGAGTACCTCGGGGTTCAGTCCTGGTATCTCTCTTGTTTGGCATCTACTTCTCTGAAGTACAGGTCAACACTAAGGGACTCTGGCTAACAAAGTTCACAGATGACTGCAAACTGGGAGCCATTTTTGAATCCCCAAATTATGTGGATACTCTTCAAAAGGGCCTTAAGAAACAGATGCTTGGTGCCAGAGCCATGGGCTCAAGCTCAATGTCAAGAAATGTATAGTTATCCCCTTTGGGAAAAAAACATGTACCAATGAATTACCACATAGGTGGCAGTACATTAAACATATATATGGGTCCGCTTCACATGGTTGACATTTCAGAAAACCGAAGGCCATACGGCGAGAACATATAATCGACTTTCGAAATGTCGACCATGTGGAACGGGTATCTCCTTACAGTGCAGAATGGAAAGATTTCCATCTTTCACATTGTAGTACGATCTCAGAGTTAGCATGTTTATGTTTCGGGGTTGTGGGGTGTGTAGTCCCTCATGTGGGATGCATGGGGGCTTGTCTCCCTGCTAATAATGTTTAGGTTAGTGTTTGTTGTGTTTTTCTTGTTTTTTACATGATCGACATTTCAAAAGTCGATCATATGGTCTCGGCCATATGGTCTTTGGCTTTGTGAAATGTCGACCATGTAAAGTATATATATATATATATATATATATATATATATATATATATATATATAAATATATATATATATATATATATATATATATATATATATATGTATATATATATATATATATATATATATATATATATATATATATACACATATATAGATGTAGATATAAAATAGATATAAAACTAACATGATGATATTTTGTGTTTACTTATGCTGTTTGATTATTTTTATCTATCTCTGTATAGGAATAGAAGAAGGTATATATTGATGCATTTCCTTTTTGTTTTAGGGCAGGTGAATATATTGAAATTAATATTTAGGCAATTACCTATTTTTCCCAGTTCTGGTACAGAAATATGTAAAGCAGTCATGACAACTGTTTTAAAAGGTTGCTTCCCTTACTGTGGACATTTTCTTCCTTATTTGACAGTTATGCATCTTGATAAAATAAAACTGTAGGTGGCTAATGTCATTTTAAAAATAATCGAACCTGTCTTTTATAATCCAGAAGCTGCAGTAGATAATATGTGATCCATGAAACTAGATATATAATGATAAAGATTTTGTTTGTGAACACAGACTGCACAAGGATTTATTTATCCATTTTGTCTATTTCTTCAATTAAATCTATGAACATAGTTAATGTAATGTGTAACTTCACAAATCACCATATGAATCTTGGGTACTTACGTATTATCGCAACCAGATTTCTGTGGTTGCGAAAAACACTTACTTGCGGATAAATGAGTGGCTGAACCATTTCTAACTGCTAATCATAGTCATTACTACTTGCCAAAAAGTGTAGATTACTTTAAGGAACAGGAACAATTTAAGAAATACTGTTCCTGTTTTGCGTGCATTACAGATGCACACCTGAGTTGTCATGGCTGGTGTCGTACAAAGAACTGTTAATATTTACTCACCCACATGTAATGGTCTGCCAGGCAAGTCAGAAACCTTGGTAGTACCTATTTTAACACTTCCCATAAAATCATCTGGCTTTTTTTCTACATGGTACGTTATATGACATGAACCTTTATCCCACCGTGTAATGACACTTACACTTGCCTGGTTTGTATTGCTTTCTGCATATTTTTTACATATGTTTGCAACCAGCAGTGAAACCGGAGAAATGGTCACAAACACGGATAATTACAACTTTAACATGGCTATGAATGTAAGGATATGTAAAAGTCGTTACACTTATTAGCAATGCTTTTTGTTATCAAAAGAAAAAGGGGAGAGTCCGATACTTTGGGCACTAAAAATGACAGCAATTGCTACCTGCTGTTAAACTGATGTTAACCTACCAGTCCGAATCGTTTACATCAGCAGAAAGCAGGATGTAAGATTTGAGGCGTCTGTAAGGCACGCATAACAGGAAAACAGGAAGAGGATTTCTTAAACTCTTCTTGTTACTCAAAAGTAATGTACATTTTTTCCAGTATTAACAGCTTAGAATAACCATGTCAAGTGTTTCCTGCACTGCTATCTGTGCAGGTACGTGCTTTTCGCAACAGCGAAAATGTGGTTGCGATAATACGTAAATACCGAATCTTGTAAAGAAAAAAGAAAAAAACAGGAATCGACTCCACAAAGCACACTTGAATACTAAAAGTAATAAAACACATTGAGGGCTTTCGTCTCTTGTACAGACTTCTTCAGAATGGATGAAGGTGCTCAATGTGTTTTGTTACTTTTGGTATTAAAGTGTGCTTTGTGGAGTTGGTTCACGGCTGTTCTTTTTTATTAACATAGTTAATATACTGCATGCAATAGTCAGCTAGGTAACCTTGTTTCTAACATTTATGTGTATCAGACCTCAGACCTCTGGTTTGAGCTAATGGTTATTCACTTTAAGATGTGGAGTAACACTGTTAAGAGACAGAGTCTCATTCTCTTATGCCAATAGCTTATCAGCTGTTCAGGTGAGATATACAAGAATTCCACTTCCTTGCTTCCTTTTCCCACATAATGAAAAAGCATCAATTGTTACTTTATTTCAAATTGTAAGCGTTCTTGCTTGGACAAGGTTTTTTTTTTTTTTTTGTGATTCATAACAAATGATTGAATCCTTCTTCATTTTGAATAAAACAAGAAAACTGGTGATCTAAAAAAATGGCTTTCACAACCCTCTAAAATCCTGTATCTTTCTTTCTGTCTCTTTACATGTGAATCCATACTCAACAGATTAACCCATACATGGTTGCCATGTAGTTTGTTGATTACACAGCTTCTCAATATCTGACATGACTTTTAAATTACCAAATGCATACACATTATCAAGTACTGTTCTAGCTGATATGAGTTAAGTTAAATGACAGAATCACTGCAGTTGTGATTCTGCAACCCTGGGGTCGGTATATATAAGACAAGGGGAAGAAGACTCCATGTTAGGTGCTGTAGTGGTCAGAGCTTCTCTTTTTGCATGAATGCAATGGTATGTGGGAAGGTGTGTGTTTTGTAAGAATGTAGTGGTTTGTGTGTGGATGTGAATTTTGTATGGATATAGTGGGGAGTGCATATGTGGTGGGGGCTGTATTTTGTAGGAATTTGCATGATATGTGTGTGGCTGTGCATGTTGTATGAATGTGGTGATGTGTGTGTGTGTGTGTGTGTGTGTGTGTGTGTGTGTGTGTGTGTGTGTGTGTGTGTGTGTGTGTGTGTGTGCGTGCGTGCGTGTGCGTGTGTGTGTGTGTGTGTGTGTGTGTGTGTGTGTGTGTGTGTGTGTGTGTGTGTGTGTGTGTGTGTGTATGTATGTGTGTCCATTTTTATATTAAGCATGGGATATCAGAGAGATTGTAACATGTTCTGATTGCTCATGGACATTATTGGCTTCCTGATACTAGGTAAACAGTGCATTTGTTTTGTATATGTGTATGTGTTTTGTACTTAAAAATGTGGTAGCTTTAGTTGGGGGTTAGGTATATCTGCAATTGATTGCATTTTTTAGGTATGTCAGATATTGGGTGAGTGTTCAAAATGTTTTCATTGGTTTGTGTAATGATATGGAGGTTGTGCATTGAGGCAAATTATTACACTGATGAAACACCTTTCATGCAGTTCTCTCTGTGAAGATAAATGTGCTAACCACTGAATGTTCATTAGTGAAGAATTACTTTCCAGCAGAACTTGCCTTTTATTAAATATTAGTAAGTGTTCTAAAAATTGATTTTCTTTGTGAAGTTTAAAATTTTTGAAAATGTGATTTTAAAAGAGGTGGGGATACAATGGTCTATGTGGTGTACATCTGTAGGGCTGGATTGCTATAGTGTCCACAAATAATGACCTTACTCCCAGCTGCACCGATATTACATAATCATGAGTGCTACAATTTCCAGTGTGAATGTACCCATTTGTGCCCCATGCCATATCTTACAGAGACAGGCATTATGCCTGTTATTTAAATAAAAAGAAGCTTCTATCCTGAAGAACTACCTTTACTGGCAAATTGGTGTAATATGCTGAAAAATCGGTTCCACTAGCCTGGAATAATAGAATATCATTTTTCGATTTCATGGTCTTTGCTCAAATATTTCGCTATATAGTACTCCAATTTACAACTGCCAAGAAGGCCTGTCTATTTCTGATGAGACTTACTGTAGCAATACATTATTTCTTGACTAAGATGTCTCAGCTGTGAAAGAGAAAGGAAGCCAAGTAATTTGTATCAATAATGCTGTGTTTTTATGAGCAGTAACTCTGATAGGCTGAATTCCTGTTTATGTCACTGTTAATCTTAAAAGTGAATGCTAGGGAGAATCACAAAAGACAGGTAATTACCATCAGCTGTAAGTCTAAAGAGTATGCATGTTCCTGAACTAGGTTAAAACATTTTTAAATGCCAGAATGTTCTTTGTTAACCTTACAAGATTTATCTGTCAGTTGAATTAAAATTATGTGATCAGTAGCATGTTGTTAACTGAAATACAAAACTATCCTTGGTTCTCCAGTTTGAAAATCAAACACTTTAGGTTTCCTAAGCTTCAGAAAATACTGACAGAAGTCTTCCTAACTGGCAACCATGAAACACATAAAGCAAATAAGCATGTCAACCTCTTCCATTCCTTCTCATTGTAACCAGAGTTGCTACACAAGCATCTGCAAACCAGGAGAAACAGAATGAAATATAAATCACCGGGGTGGGGGGGTTGCAAAGAATGGTGAGTCTAAATATAAAAATATATGACACTGATTTTGCAATATTGGTGATTAGAAATCTGGAAATGAATCTCACCATGGTAGTTTTGTAGCAAAGAATTCAGAAACCCGATTGATAGACTACATCCATTCAAGGGTTGGAAGTACAATGTGATGCACATATGCAGTAATGCATCCATTGTTTGAGCAGAACTGTGATGCAAGGCTGTAAGATTCAGTATATTTAATAAAAGTAGACAGATTAAGACAATATTTTAAGGGGCTAAAAGACAACACTGCCATATTACTTTCCACGCTATTGATTTGATGTGTTAAGCATTGTAAAATAAAGGCAGAGTCCATGAGATCTGAAGTATTGAAGTTATTACAGCTTTTGTATTCAATTATTTAAAACCACATTAAGCTGAATGACCTTCTGAACCCAAAAGACATATAACAAATGGTGCTATGTTAGAATAATCTTTTGTTAATTACCAAACTTCATTTCTGGCCAACATGGAGGCCATTGTCTTTTTACTTAGTGTACATTTATTTGATACTGCAGTCTCCGTTAGCTTAGTGTGTAATTTTGACCAAGTCACATAACCAAATGTTGCTCCTGGGTGTCTCCTACAAAGAGATTTGTACTGTCTAGTTGGTTTATGCAAATGAATAAAAAAGGAAGAACATTTTTATGCAGATTTCCAGATTTGAATAATATAATGTATGGATTATATTGATATTTGTTCATTTCTAAATGTATTAACTGTTCAAACAAAGGAAGATCCAGCCTTTGTCCTCCATCTAGTCATATCTATTCTCCTTACTTAATATTGATATATCTGGCACTCAAAAGTCAGTGTAAACTATGCTTTCATATTATTAGGAAATTAAATGAAGTATGTTTTAAACAAGCTGTCAGCAAACAGGAACCTGTGGTAGGATTCCTCAGAAAGTTGTAAATGTAAAATGTATTCACATATTAAATATATTCATACATACACACATGCATGCATTATCAATCTGTACACACACACACACACACACACACACACGCACACATACACACGCTCGTGCACACACGCACACACGCACACACACACACATACACACATCCATTGGATTTGCTGAGCAATTTTTTTGTCTAACAGAAAAATACCCAGGCTGTGTGACTGAAAATCAACTGAACACATATACCAGCTTTTATTTCTGTACAATATTGCGGTACACAGGAATATGGAAATTTCTTATTTCATGGCAATAATGCAATATCAGAGTTGGTGTGTGTATATGTATGTGTGTGTGTGTGTGTGTGTGTGTGTGTGTGTGTGTGTGTGTGTATATATATATATATATATATATATATATATATACATATATATATATATATATATATATATATATATATATATATATATAGCTAGACAGATAAATATTTGTATAAAATTATGAGGGGATAGGGGGCAAAGGTCTCACAAGGGGAGTGCAGACGGGCTTGCCATCTCAAAAAAAAAAAAAAAAAGAGTTTACTTGGTTGATTTTTGTCACGTTGAGACTCATCTATCAATGTACCTGCAGTCCCAATTCATCAGCTATGCCAGAATGGGAGAACAGGACCCCTGCCCCCTCCCTCGGCAACATGACCAATTTTAAAGCCTATTCTTTGTTATAAATCACTAGATTGCATTGACAGACAAGGAGTCATTTTGGTGCAAATTATCAGGGGCTGATATACTCGTATAATAATATATATATATATATATATATATATATATATATATATATATGTATATAAAACATAGGAATTCCCTACAGGATTCATTTGCATATACCCAATGGGCCTCCACTATAGTAGCTCTAAGGTATTACACAGTGAAGACTCTAGCTTGACTGGGTCTTTATTGCAGTATTTACTGAGGAGTCAAGCTGTATGACCTTTTAACCCTTTGGTTTAGATGTTATTCAGGATATTTTGCTGGTATCTTAATGCTTATGGGCATCAGGCATGGCTTTCAGCTCTGTGTTTTTTGAAAGAACAAATAAAGAATCCACTTATGATATACTGACAAGGTCAGTAGGAGGTTAGAACGTATTGTGTCTGCACTTGGTGTGGTGTGGCTTTATTGACCTGAATTTACCCATAAAGACTATACAAAAATGTTGTGGGTATTCTGAAACCATGTTGATAAAATACTAATTCCTTAATGCTTCTTTTGCACATATCTCTCTCTGCCTCAGCTACAAAAGAACAATGGTATTACACAGGGGAAATTGTATGTTCAGTGGTCTTTTTAGCAGTTTTGATATATTTATTTATATATACACATATATATATATATATATATATATATATATATATATATATATATATATATATATATATATATAAACATATAATATGTACATATAGCTAAATATACACATATATATATATATATATAAATATATATATATATATACATATTTACACTTACACACAGACACACACACACACACACACACACACACACACACACACGCTCTATATATATATATATATATATATATATATGTGTATATACATATATATATATATATATATATATATATATATATATATATATATATATATATATATAGGTCGAGTGGTACTTTGCTCAACATCTTTTTAATAGACACAAACCAACAATCCCTGGTTAGGTCAATATATCCTTTTCCCCAGGTTTATGTGATCTCGGTGTTAGACTATATAATTACTTAGAGGTATGGAGGGCACAGCCCCCTTATGGCAGGGTACAGGGGAGGATTGCCCTCCTGCAAAAACAATGCTTTCTTTGAGGGTTTTTTTTTTTACTTTTGAATATGCCAAGATTAATTGTTGGTGTATGTGTGGTAGAGTGTCAGTGTGCATAATATATAAAGCATAAATTGAATTCAATGAATTTAAGTAAATCCATAAGTATATATATATATATATATATATATATATATATATATATATATATATATATATATATATATATATATACACACACACACACACACATATACACACATATACACACCCATATAGACTTACATCCACACAATCACACACACACACACACACACACACACACACACACACACACACACACACACACACACAGACACATATTTATATATCAGTATGGGTCTACTTCAAATGTTCAAAAACCCATATGCCTGAATCCAAAATTACTGAGAAGAATTAAACGAAACTGCATAAGAACAAAAAGTTAAAATAATGAAACACACATAATGGATAATAAGGTACTTACTTTTCATACGTAGCACCACCACTATAAAAGAAAACGGGGATGCTGTATGTGTGTGCCCCACCTGACGGTTCTTGCACAGATGTGCATGTGCCATGGGTGTTTACCCTTTGCTTCAATGTGCTGTGATCTTGGAGTTGGTATATTTAATTTACAGGGGTGGGGGGTCCCAGATTATTGAGTGGTGGGTGTGATCTAGACAAACTGTTTATAGTGGTCGTACACAGTTAGGGCCCATTTTCGGTTATGTGAGTTTTGTTATTTTTACTTTTTGTTCTTAAGCAGTTTTTTTTAACTCGTCTTGGTAATTTCAGATTCAGACATATGGGTTTTCGAACATTTGAAGTAGACCCACCCCTATACATATATATATATATATATATATATATATATATATATATATATATATATATATATTTATATATTTATATATATATATATATATATATATATATATATATATACATATATATACATACAGATCTACTTTCATTAAACAAAAGTACATTTTAATGAGCGTTACTTACCTGAGATGATTCCACCAAAACCTCTTTATAACAAAAGCAAGGACTGCCAAATTGCTTTCCCTGTGGAAGGAACCATTTGTCCAGCATGGTACGGAACCAAAATGGAGCAAACCTAAGCTCACCACACATCCCCCTACTTAAATATAACAACTCTGAGATCACACTAAGGGGAAGAGAGGGCACAGTTCACCATGGTGGCAAGGTGCTTCCTTTCACAGGGAAATTAATTTGACAGTCCATGCTTTTTTTATGAAGAAGTTTCGGTGGAATTAGCTCAGGTAAGTAACTTTCATCAAAACGTACTTTTGTTTAATGAAAGTATATCCATATATATATATATATATATATATATATATATATATATATATATATATATATATAGATAGATAAAGATATAGATATAGACAGGTATATACATTTATCTATATGCACACACAAGCATTCAATTATTGCATTCTGACCAGTGGGTCTATATTATATTATCGCACGCTTACAAAAGCGAATGATAAAAATCGACCCCATGTAAGTGAAAGTTTACAATGTCAAAACCACAGAACATCAATTTTTTTTCCAAGGGAAAAAAAACATTACATAATGTGGGGGGATTTGCCCCCCACACACCCTACTTAAATATACCAACTCAGAGATTGCACTACAATGCCGAAAACAGCTAAGTAACGAAAGCGGGCAAGCAAATTCTTTCCCTGGGAAAGAATTTGCTGAAAAGCTGCTTCACTATTTTGCCTTTTTGCTCTTTTCGGTTCGATCAAGACGCATTTGACAAACTGAGTATGTGATCTGGTAATAGAAACCCCTGACCAGTATACCCTCAACATCCACAGTTATGTTCATGGAGACACATAGATGCATGTGCATGTACACGTACACACACACACACACACCACTCACACACAAGCAGAGAGATGCACATGTGCACACATGCACACATGCACACACATACACACACACATGGTTGTCCTTGGATTTAGTGGTGATTTTAATTCTTCTGTTTTCTGCAAAAAAGAAAAAAACAAAAAAAAAAAAATCTTGTTTTCCCGCCTTACTGAACTAGAATAGTCCAGTCTTCAGAGTTTGCTGACCTCTGGGCTTTGTCTTGGTTCCTGTGCTATTCCATATCATTATTTGGATAAAAGGAAGCGTCTTTGTTCACCAGTGGGAGTGGGGATCACTGAGCGGCCTGTTTGTCCCTAGAGGAGTGGTTCCAGCCAGAAACTTGTAGTCTATTGGCCATTTTGGGTCAATTCCTAGCTCTTTTCAGCCCCCTGTAATAAAGCCCGCTTTAGCAGCTTTTTCGCTTGTATTCAACTCAGCACAGCTCCTCGTGGTGTCCTGCAGAGTTCTACAAGCAGCAGAGAGCAAAAGAGTGACTTTTTCCTGATTTAAGTATTTTTTTCTGGCTTTTTGATTATTTACTGCTTAGCGACTGCATTTTCGCCTGTTTATACAGCTCTGCATTCTATTTAAACTGTTTTTGTGTTGATTAACTGTTTTGCACTTTTAAAAAAGTTATTTGTTGCTTAATTTTACCTGTAGGCTAACACACTCAAGTGCGCTAGCCGTTTAAAAGCATTTATAGCATTTACTGTCTGTTTTTCCTCTGTTTTCTGCAAAAAAAAAAAAAAAAAAAAATCTTGTTTTCCCACCTTACTGAACTAGAATAGTCCAGTCTTCAGAGTTTGCTGATCTCTGGGCTTTGGCTTGGTTCCTGTGCTATTCCATATCCTTATTTGGATAAAGGAAGCTTCTTTGTTCACCAGTGGTAGTGGGGAGCACTGAGCAGCCTTTTTGTCCCTAGAGCAGTGGTTCCAGCCAGAAACTTGTAGTCTATTGGCCATTTTGGGTCAATTCCTAGGTCTTTTCAACCCCCTGCTATAAAGCCCGCTTTAGCGTGATTTAGCGCGGAGTTGCCCATAGAGCACCATCGGGCAGCGCCGGTTAAACAAGGTTAAACTATTTCTGGCTCCGTAAAGTCTGCTCTTCAATTTTTCCCTTAGAACTTCTCTACTTGCAATCTAAACAGTCTATTCTCTATCTCAATAGCTCAGCACTTGCTCCTAAAGCATTTTTATATAGGTAAAGTACTTGTATACTAAACAAAGTACTACATTAGCCTAGAATCCCCTTGAGTACCCATTTCCCTATAGGTCCCTTCTGACTCAGTTACACAGCAAACATTTTCACTTTTTCTAGCATGTCGAAGGGTCAGTTGCTAGCGTCCTCTCCTGTTCAGCTGGTGAATCTGGGCATCTTGAGGCAATGTTACAATTGCCTCATGTACACAGACAACCCACTCCTTCTCCCACAAAACACAAATACATGTGAGAGATGCAACTATATAGCCAAACTAGAGGCTGAGCTCTCTCAACTCAGGACTGGCAAGACCAGACAGGAGGAGAAGGAAACCACGCACACCACAAACCCAGTTTCACATAGAACTATCACAACTGCAAAACAAACACATAAACACACAAAGACATACTCGAGGCACTGATCAAAATCTACCAAAACTACAGAGGCCTCCAAAGCAGACACCCAAGCAACTGCCATCTCAAGACATAAGACATGCAACACATAGTTCTCAAAGTCAGTGTGCTAAACAGTCACAGCCCTTAAGGCCAAACACAATGCCAGACACACTTGTTATAGGTGACTCCATAGTCAGACACACTGACGTCCCACTCACCAGACTGAACAAGGAAAAGATCACAGTTAGCTGCCTGTCAGGCGCTAGAATCTGCCACATAACACAAGCACTCAGGTCACTCCACAGCAAGTACAAGTATGACTCAGTCATTGTCCATGCCGGTGTGAACGACCTGAGACGCACCTCCCTGGACTACATGAAAAGAGACATAGAGGAGCTCTCAGATTATGTAGCCCAGGCCGGTATGACCCTGACCCTGAGCAGTATCCTACCCTCACCAAGAATGATGCCACAATACAGAGACAAAATGATCAGCTTTAATAATTGGCTTAATTACTGGTGTCATTCTAAGGGGATCCAATGTCTGTCTGCCTGGGATGACATGCTTGACAAGCCACGCTGCTTCGCAAGGGACGGCTTGCACCTGTCACCCTGGGCTTCCGGATATTGGCAAAGGCTCTTGCCACCCCATAGTGCCTTTTTAGGCAAGGCTCAAATGATAAACCTACTGCCCTAGAAAAAAATGGAGAAAAACTAAGGGTAATACTGCTCAATGCCAGAAGTCTAAACCTCAAGATGCACGCCCTCGAAGCCCTCCTCAGTATGGAGAACATCGATGTTTGTGCTGTGACTGAAACCTGGTTCAAGGCTCCTGAGAGCACCCCAGCACTATCAGGTTATACCTCATATCATGCGTTCCGGCCCCAAAATCCGGACCGAACTACAAAAGGAGGGAGTATCCATATTCATAAAGGATACCCACACCTCCAGGTTAGTGGCAACGCACGAAGCATCAGAGACCATCCAGGTGCAATTAACCATAGGTAAAACTGCCCTACAGTTTGTAACATGTTACAGACCACCTTCTCAAACTCAGGAAACCCACACAGCCTTCCTGAAGACACTGGAGAGTATAAATGTCTCTCCAAACACCATCATATTGGGTGACTTCAACTACCCAAACATAGACTGGGAACATTACTCAAGCCCCAACACCCTAGCCCAAAGGTTCCTTGAGCTCATAAACTCAAATGCTATGGAACAACTAGTCACCATTCCCACAAGAGGAGAAAATATACTAGACCTGATCATCACAAACATGGGGACAAAATGCTCCACACCAGAAGTATATCCCTCATTGGTGAGATCAGGCCATAAATTAATCTCACTGGAGATCCACATCCCGCCCCCACCCCCAGCAAAAAAGACCACAGTGAACAACTTCTCAAAAGCAAACTTCACACTTCTTAAGACTGGAGTGGTATCCTTCAAGGCCCCCGAGCCAGTGGAAACCACAACCCACGCTGCTGAAACCCTTACAAATGCCTTCTACGAGCACCTCCAGGAATGTATGGATCAAGCAATCCCTAATAAAATCAAGACCCTTTCCACCAAAGGCAGGCGCCCGGTCTGGTGGACTCCAGCCATAAACAAACTCTACAACAAGAGGAGAAAGCTACTACATGACAGAGCAAAATCCCTAAATGGGAAGGCATCTCTAATCAATACTAGCAAAAAACTACGATCACTCATAAAATCATCCAAGGCCAACTTTGAGAGAAAAATCGCTAATGACACAAAAGACAATCATAAAGCCTTCTTTAGCTATGTTAGAAACCTGGCTGGAAACTCCCAGATATGCTCAGAATTAGTCCAAAATGATAAAAGAATCACTGAACCCACAGACATTGCCAACATACTGGCAGACAGGTTCAGTGCAAATTTCTCCCCTCCCTCCCCCCCAAAAGGAGAAATATTTATCCCACCAGAGTCTAGCCTCCCAAACATCTCAGATGTCCAGGTGAGAGCTGCTCTCTCTAAAGCAAAAAACACAGCATCAATGGGACCTGACGGTGTCCCCGGCTGTGTGCTACACGAACTCAATGAGGAACTAAACCCACACATAAGGCTGCTGTTTAATCTTAGCCTTACTACAGGATACTTACCCAAAGAATGGCGTACGGCAACTGTGGTCCCACTCCACAAAGGGGGTGCTTCTACGGACCCTGGAAATTACCGCCCCATAAGCTTGACGAGCCTTGTCTGCAAAGCTATGGAGAGGATCATAATGGAACTCATAAATAAAGACATTGGGGACCTACAGACACTGGATCCTACCCAATTTGGCTTTGTCAAGGGCAGATCCTGCCTCTTGAACTTGGTCGACTTTTTCGAAACAGTCACTAAGGCCATTGATGAGGGTAAGGCAGTTCACACAGCCTACCTTGACCTAGCAAAAGCATTCGACACAATACCCCACTCGGCCATCATAGAAAAGCTCACCAGCTTAGATGTAAACCCATATGTCACAAGATGGGTTGCAAACTGGCTCAAGGACAGAACACACAGGTTTAGAGTTGCTGGTGCCATGTCAGACTCTAAGCCGGTCACGAGCAGTGTCCCACAGGGCTCAGTCCTGGGCCCCCTCTTGTTTGGCATTTATTTTTCTGAAGTGCAGGCAAACATAGGGGGATTGTGGCTGACAAAATTTGCAGATGACTGCAAACTGGGCACCATAATTGACACTCCATCAGACACAGACATCCTCCAGAAAGGTCTCATAGAAATGGATAACTGGTGCCAGTGCCATGGCCTTAAGCTAAATGCCAAAAAATGTATAGTCATACCCTTTGGGAAAAACAAGGTAACCCCTAATTACCACATAGGTGGCAATCCATTAAACACGGAAGAAGTTATCAGGGACCTGGGGACCCAAGTTGACAGTAACCTCTCTTTTGACACTCACATTGCCAAAGTGGTTAGGAAGACCTTCTACATTGCCCACCTGATCATGAAGGGATTCACATCCAGATCAGGAGAGGTCATTGTACCACTGTACTCTTCACTTATCAGACCAATGATTGAGTACAACGCCCCATTCGGAATGTACCTTACCCGACACCTGCAGCAGTTGGAAAGACCCCAAAAGTTCCTCACCAAAAGGATAAAGGGGCTCAAACATATGTCATACAATGCCCGACTGAAGAAACTCCAGCTCTATTCAGTCACATACCGTCTGCACAGAGGTGATCTGTGCCTGACATACAAGGCCATGTCCAACCCGGAATTAATGGACATGCTCCACCTCAAAAAATCCAAATCCACCAGAGCCACGAGAGCAAGAGACTTAAACCTCAGCACGGATATAAATAGGACGTGCTGGAGGGACAGATTCATCACCCAGAGACTCCCTACACTATGGAACAGAATCCCAGTCCATGTGAGGCAGAGCCCCTCACTGACTCTGTTCAAGAGAAATCTTGATGAGTGGATGGGAGATCGTAAGTTTACCCCGGGAATCATCTCTGTATCACTGCTGGACAGAGGCACAGCAAACTAATGGGTATAGTATTCTCATCCTAAGGGGTGGTGAAAGCCACACACACTCTTGGCTAGGCTTATAAATTCCCTAGGGCAGATAGCCTAGTATGAACCTATGAACCTATAAACACACACACACACACACACACACACACACACACACACACACACACACATAGAGAGAGACATGCAGAGCTCCCCCAACACACACACACACACACACATACACACACACACACACACACACACACACACACACACACACACACACACACACACACACACACACACCATTCATATGGAAGCATACATGAAACAAATCCATCAACTACATGGAGGCTGGACTCTCATGCTCTTATTATTTTCTGAATCTCTGTGGTCTCTACAGTGTCTACAAAAAGAGCATAGCAACTCCCAGATTTATGATTATATTTGCCAACTTTAAGTTGCCCATCATTTAATAGCTGAGTCTTTTGCAATGCATGTCCTCTTGCATGCCCTGCTAAATGTTTTAGGGGAAATGCACAGAACTGGCCTAGCAGTGCTTATTATTTCATGTGCTAAAAGCAAACAAACAATCTTAAATGGCCTGACCTCCAGAATTGTTTAATACTGTTCCCTTCAGTTTTCCTTCATTTCCTTGGAATGATGTGACATGCCTGATTAGGAGAAAGTTAGCTGTGTGACTTTAGCCATGGCTGTGACCTGAGACAGCTATGAGTATGCGCAGTGGCAGGACCAGTGAAGAAATCACTTGTTGAGAAATACTACTTTTGCTGCTGTATGTGAGGAAAAAAAAAGGTAAAAATTAATTTTGTAAAATTGGTAATGTTGCCCTGAGCACTTGTCTAATAGAACACTAGGATCATTCCCTATCAGGATATCTGCACAGCAATGATACTAACATGTTGAGTTATGAGTTTCCTTTTGTTATCAGATGTCATCAAGGAAAAGCTTGCTACCAGCCAATACCTTTAAGGGTCAAAGTTCAAAATGGAAAAGAAGGCAATGCCCTACACTGAACTGCAGAAATGAATGGGACTGTAAAAATAGTGCATGGTGATTTCATTTCAACAGAAGCATCTTAACTGTACTTATGTTAAACTATGGTATTTTCCTCATTGTAATTATGAGTGATATTGTTTTATTATTGTTATTTTTTTATTGGAAAAACATTGTCGGCAGTCTCTACAGATTGTAGCACTATAATCCTGGTACAACTACAAATGACTAGTTCCTAAAGAAATGGTGCCAATGGATGGTCCCCATCCATCACTACATACTGTTTAGAGCACAGTAATTATCTGTACATATGCTCTACTGTAAACAGTGAAATCCTGGAAGACAGAGGGGCTGGCAGTGGGTGACTGAATGATTCAAGGTTTTGCGTATGTCATTCCTCACCACCTGCTGCCAAGACGTTCTCATGTACATTTTGAATCTGTCTGAGCACTTGAAACTGCATTAAAAATAACTATTGCCTCAAGGCACTCTATATTGTATGACCTGACTGAAGACAAGCTTTCTGTCCCATTTAATGTTAAAATCTGCTCTGAAGAACAAAGGCTCGAGAGTGCAGTTTGCATGATGACCATGTGCTGGAAAGGGATTGATGAATTGAAGATATACTCTTAAAAACTGAAATGAATATGCTTGTGGTACATAACAAATAAATTTTCATCTCATAAGAGTACAAATCGCTGCACCTCTAAAAACTGTATTGTTTATTTTGTGGAAAATATCAATTAGACTTCTCGTATATTCTCATAGTGACTCATTTAATTATTCTTTCATCATTATAAAAAAGTAACTAGGAAAACAGCATGCTCTAACATATGGGAAAACAAAAAGACAGCTGGAAAAAGTAGGAACATTTCCCTCTCCTTATGTGAGATCGGTAAGATACCATCTGCAGCATGATGTTTAGTTAAGCATTTCATATGCCGAAAAGGACATTAAATGATACAGAAGACATAATACTGGAGGGCCAAAATAAAGCAATAAAGACTAACTTTTTGAAAGATGTCTATTATAACTGAACAAATATTTCCTTAATATTAGAAACATGCAGATCCATTATACGAGACCATTGAGAATTTCTTCAGAGAAATATGTAATATAACACACACCAAGCTTTTTTAAAGTGACAGAGTGAAAATGACAAATACTATAGAATAGGACACTTCAACATCATGAACCATGATTCACAAGTGTTAATTATCTATGCAGTAGTTCAAAAACAAAAAAGACATAGGAGAGTCATGTCATGTGTGTGTGGGTGAGGGTGCCGATGATTCATCCCAGGTGACTTTTTTAGCTCATTTATTAAAAATTAAATATTGAAAATAAATGTTGACTTGCAAAACATAAAAGAAAAAACACAAAAAATATTTTTTTCAGGGGCTTTAGCCTCCCTCCCAAAAATTACATGTATCAACTCCATGGTTGAAGTGCATTGTAAAGAAGGGCAAAAACCCTGCAAAGGTAGTAAACTGGCTTGCACAATACCTCACTTTGCAGTGCGAAGAACCATGATACTAAATATTCAAACTAAAACCACTTGACTACTGAAGCAGTGAAGACCTGTAGGATAGCTATGTTTGTTTGTGTGTTGTGAGTGTGTGTGTGTGTGTGTGTGTGTGTGTGTGTGTGTGTGTGTGTGTGTGTGTGTGTGTGTGTGTGTGTGTGTATACTTGGCAAAACATACAAAGATGCACACATACAAAAAATATATCTATATATACATATATATGTACAAACATTCATGTGCTTGTGTGTGGGTTGTGCATACTGTATGTGTAGATTTCACATACAGAATTCCAAATTCCAGTGTGCACTAAAGATAAAAACAAACCCCAAACAAACTAGCATCAATAGGAAAAGGGAAATTGCTGCTTTAGTTGAAGAATATTTCATTGACAATGGCTTCAGTAAACAAAAGGATTTTACAGTGGGTATCTGCAGGCGAATGTAAACAGCAAATTTTATAAGTCCTATGAATCATGTGACCATGATCAACTAATATATAAGGAGGTAAACATCATTAATATAAAATGTATAAATGTTAGTTTTTTCGAAAACAAAATAGTAATCATAATAAATCTTTCCCCAAACAAAAAGAAAATGCCTACACTGCCATCTGCTGTTAGGGTACAGGAAACACAACAGAAGTAAATAATCAAGGTAATTCAGCATCCATAAATACAAGTAGAACACTTATTCTTGAATGTATTAATTACAGTCAAAGTTATACTAACTGTGATGACCGTGCCCTGGCCTAGCAATCGGAGCCTCAATCCTCATCACTAACACCAGGGAGGTCGTCTCCTAGAAGAGGAAAAGATAACTAATACACACAGTAAAGTACAATTTCCCTTAAGTGCACACAGAGATCACAGTCAGTCTGGGGCTGGTTGCTCCCTTGCTCCCCAGGTCCCCAATAAGACTCCCCACTGGCACAGCTATAGGGTGCAGATCTCAGCCTAGCTGGTAAGCTAACCTCCAGTACCCTCTCTGTCCAACCAGTGCTTCATGTCCCTGCCCAGGTAGCAGACACACACCCACACTTTGAGATAAGTGTTTATACAACTACACAGACACTCCTGGGAAAGGCTGACACAGATTTTTCAGCTGTGCCCCTTTACCCAGACTATACGGTAGTAATTACTGCCACCACCAGCTTAATATAATTATCAGCTACCCAAAGGCCCTTGAAAGGGTGTCCAATTATTACTGTGCAATATTATTATCAAATTGGTAATGTGACTATTCAGTCTAAGGCTTATTTTAGAGTAGCCTATTACAATGAACTCTATAAATATGCAATGTACTCTAGAGCCTACTTCTCTATACAAACCAGCCACAGGTAAAGGTTTTTTAAATATTTAATAATAAATAATTAAAACACAAGACAATACTACTACACCACAGAGATATCTAAGAGTTCAGAGATCACACATAAACTTAAAATAATACAGTAGGACAGGTCTGATGTCAAAGAAAAACACTTAATCTAACTTTCTAATCTTTAGCTAATCTTAAGAGAAAACATAGTGATATAATGCTACTTACAGACATATAGAGCATAAGAAGTGCTGGGTTAGATGTCCAAGATCAAAATGCTTTTCTAGTCTCTCACTCAACAATAGTTTTTAAACACTAACCACTAGCTCTCTAAGGCCCTCCCAAATGACATCATTTTAACACTTAGTCTGGAGTTCCCAGGCCACAAACTGCATTATTTAGCAAGCTAACACCTGCTCAGGAGACTACAACAATAACATGCATTTCACATATACACTCTAGCAGAAACCAGAGCAATAAAGCACCTTCCACATGTAAATTCTGGCCCTTAACTTTAGCCTTAAAACAATGGGCCTGAAACTTTCATCCAGACTCACTGGAGCTGACTTGTAAAACATCAAAGAGATTCATAAGATCTTTTCAACTTCAAAATACACATTTGTTATGCTTGGCTTGGTTTTCCTTACAGCAGATGGCAATGTTGCAACAATCTTGAAGTTCACATTTTACACTGTTTTCTTTCATTTAAAAACACAAGCCTGTATTTTACATTTATTTATACGGCCACTGTGGTGCAGTGGTTGGCATTGTCGCCTCACAGCAAGAGGTTTTCTGGTTTGATCCTCGGCAGGGATGCCTTCTGTGCGGAGTCTGCATGTCCTCCCTGTGGTCACGTGGGTTTCCTCCGGGTGCTCCGGTTTCCGCCCACATCCCAAAGACATGCTGTAGGTGGATTGGATACTCTAAATTGTCCCTAGGCATGAGTGTGTGTGTGTGTGTGTGTGTGTGTGTGTGTGTGTGTGTGTGTGTGTGTGCGTGTGTGTGTGTGTGTGTGTGCCTTCCATGGAAGGTTGGGCGCCGGGCTGGCAACTCGACACCATAAAACTTCACTGCCAATCATGAGTGGACAGATGATCTGCTGTGGTAACCCCTAACTGGGAAAAGCCAGAAGAAGAAGAAGATAGAATTATGTATCAAATTCTATTTGACTAGGCTGGCAGCCTTCGCCCATCGTCCTCCAATCTTCACACTAACAAGTAAGGAAAAACGTAAGGCAGTAAATGATTACTGGGCCAAAGTAAGAAGTGTGTGATCTAAAAATTCATTCAGACCTGGTGGACACATATCCCCAAACTTCACAATCCATTGCTTCTGTTTTCAGTCCAGTCAGTCAAGTTTCTGTGTAACAGCACATCCAATGGTATAAACCCTATCAGTATCAATGAATGAAAGATGTACAGATAAGTGGACAACAGTTTGCATATACAGTACACTTCTTTCTCATTTACAGTTAATATCACTCAAATGAAATGAGATTCTTTTAGTGTGTGAGATGTCTGGCCCACATAAAATGCCCTACATTGGCACATTGCTAAATATATCACCCATTTGTCTTTACCAGTAGTCAAAGATCTAATATGAAATGTTTGACCAACATTAGCTGAAGTAAAGTGCTTTCTTTTTAAAACAATACTGCTGTATGCACAATGACAATAGGAACCTGCCAACCAGTAAAGCACCAGCAAGGTCAGTTTGTTGTCATGCCTTCACACAATTACTTTTTTTTAAATAAGCCATAGATATTAGACATATTGTAATCCTACAAAAGGGAAACTGTGTATATTCAGAAACAATATTGTTAAAAAAGGCATCCTGTGCTAATAAATTCCAGTATTTATGAATACATTGTCTGATCTTAGAGCAGTTGTTTCCAAATGAAATAAAGAATCTAGTGGAGTACATAGTACTACTGGTATAGTCCATATGCATAGGAATAATGTTGATAAGCTCATCCCTCGGATGAAGATTAGCCCAATGTATGGCCTATTCCACTACATTAACATTATGTATCTTGTGGAGAAACTTGTCTTTAAGTGCCTTAATTTCATGTTGAACCTGAACATTAAGAATACAAATTTTCCTGACATATGACTTCAGTCATGAAAAAAATTAAAAAACTGTATGATCTGATATGGTATATCAGCTTTAATACCTGGCACCGTGGGAAGTTATGCAGGATTTATTCCCTCATGGCATGTATATTTGACCTTTTGATGGACTTTGATATCTGGAACAAACTTGGCTAGTCAGGAGCAAATTCCTGCAAACTCTCAACCCTGAGAGGTGTTAAAACTATAATTTACCACATATGTTTCGAGCAGAAATCATATTTTAGAGTATCCTAGATTTCTATCTGAAATTCTCCTAAGAAGCATTAACTTGGATGCCAAAATGAACTTTTCTTTCCCCCGAATTCCCACCTCTCTCATAGACTCTAATATTTTTCAGAAACCAAATGTTAACAAGTTAACATGCCATCTTGCCATATTCTTTATTTATCCGTGCTGCTTTATTTCCCCTACATCTCTACCATAGCATATGAAAGATATTTCTGTTTTTCAGAACCTTGTTTGATGTCTTTACTTTCTCATCTCCTGCTTTGGTGTTTCCTGTAGTCAACTGTTAGCATGATATCAGCTCAGGCAGCGTAATGTTCTTTGAATGTGTTTACACTGTCAGTCAGAGAGCACCATGTATTTTAAGTATCGTTGTATATTTTGTTATGTGTAGCTTTACAGTTTGCATCTTGCTGAGATTTGACAGCAGAATAAATGATACTGGTGTAAATGTACTTTTGGCAAAATCTAGTCTGAAATGGCATTTACACTATTCATTTGAGCAAACAGACTATGCCAGTGCTATGCACATAACATGGAGAATTAGTGCAGGATGAATACACTTTTATTTCACCACCCACACCTGAGCATTATCCGTGTAAGTTCATCTGCTTATCACCATTAACATTTTCTAAGAATATGAGTTTTTAATTCACATGGCCCTTGCATGGAATAGACACCCCCTTAAATGTTTTAGTTAGAAAAGTACAAATTAGGTCAAATAGCATGCTTCATAATATCTCCTACAAGTCTGCTGCTATGCACATATAATTAAAGTTGCAACTGTTATAATTTAAGTTGTTTTTTACCAGTTGCCTTTTATGCTTATTTTGTTCCACTGCCAGGAGGTACTGTGGTACTGCAGTGGGTAATTCTGTGTTATTATGGATTAGCCTCAGTTTGTTTCTCACTGAATATAGAGCCTGCATTTGTTACCTTAAACGTGAATTTTGACTTGAAGGTATGGTTTCCTTCCACATCCTAAAAATGTGTTAAAGGAGAACTGGCAATTCCCCTGACTCGTGAATGTGTGTGTGTGTCAGTGGCAGCTGGTGACTTCAAATTGGGGGCTGCAGAAGACAGCTGAATGGGTAGGGCCAATGGGAAGGGTGGGGCCAACTAGAAAGGGGTGGAGCTATGCTCAAAACCACAACAACTGGAACTTTAAATATGCTGCCCTAGGTGCCAAACTGTCATTACAGATTGAGTCCAATCAAGACAAAATGAAGTGTAGAAGAAAAAAAATATTTCAATGCATTGGCTACATGACAGCTTATTTAATATTTATATGGAAACAAAAAGGTTGTGAGGCATGAAAAAATAAATTACTTTTTAAATACATTACTGGAATGCCAGTCAAAATCAAGTATAAAAAACAAGCAGCACTCAAGTCAAACCACTTCTCCTTGCAGTGCAGTTCCAATTATAATTTATATTCAGCTTTATAAAATTATCAAGTAACATGCTGAAACTAGCACTCTGTGATACCCCCACTTGTAAAAATGATTCTTATCCAAAAAAGGCCTGCTGCCTGACAACAACTATCTACTTGTTTCATGGGGAAGACATGATCATAGTAAAAAATGAACAGCAAACAAGAAACAAGCTCAAGATAAATTGCTTAAAGGATCACTGCACATGTTATGGACCACACATAATAGATTTAGCATTCTGTTTAGTTTATGGGTAAAGCCTGCAAAGATGACTGCAAGTCTCCAACAAAATGTAATGAGCTTTTGAAAATATTGCAATCCTGTCCTTTATTACAAATACTGTCATATGCATTTCATTACCCAAGGCTTATACATTATCTAGTTATGTAAATATTCTCTGCATGGCAACAAAAATGCTTTCTATATTGGTAATTCTTTAACATTATGCTTATTAAAACTTACTTGCATCTTACAATCTCCGACAAGCTTACCTGATGGCCATTAAAGCATTGCTACATAAACACAGAGCAACAAGACACTGCGACAGCATGCCTTTTCTGAATAATAAGAAGCATAAATCAACAGTATAAAAATATGACAGAAAACCAGAACATTCTGCAAAATCAAGGACAGATGAAAAGCCACTGCCGTACTTGTGGTCTACCTTGGATGGGGGAATACTCTGCACACTTACACTACATAACTGCTCCTTGCCTTGTTTGGACACATCAAGAGTCACTACATGGGGGAGTGGGGTGCAACAAGTATGTCACAATTTGAAATGTCTCTGGCTGACGGTGATGGCTCTGACACTCATACCTCTCAACCTCAGAGCAAGACATCTGGACAAAGCCATGCATAGAAGTGAAGCACAGGCCCAAAAATAAGGACAATTTTTAAATATTGTTCTTATAAACTTAGAACGATAATAGAATAGTAGTAGGTCTTGCATTAGTATGAATTTTCTGAAGGGTATGAAATCTGAAACTCAAATGTCTGCCATTATTTTCTAACTTCAGTCTTTAATGATTTGCTACTGATTTGACAGAAAACCACAATTTTGTGAAAAATTGACCAAAAATGTGATGCAAAAATATAAAACCTGTCAAAGAAGGGACACTTTTTTAATATTAGTACTGTTAACTTGAGCAGCTGACAAAATTAGAGAATCTACATGCATTTCTGAAATAAAAGTAATCTATAACTCTAATCAATACAGTTAGTTATAATTGTAAACCCTCCATGTTTTCTTCCAAAATTGCTATTTTGCGGAGGGATTATTAGGGGGTGAGCAACATTTTGAGCCAAAATAAGGGGCAGTTGAGAGGTTTGCATATTCCTAATTCTATAAAGCGATTTATTTGCATGTACCCCACAACCTCTTAATGCATGAAATCTGGACAAGGCCAAATATATCGGGGGAACATACAAACAGTACTAAAAATTGCTATTGTATAAACTTAAGACAGTTGACAGAATAACAGACAGTTGATAGAATAACATGTCTTGTTTAGCATGCATTTTCTGAAAGTTACGACGTCTGAAACTTAATGTCTGTCATTATTTAGTGCCTTCATTCCTAAATGATTTGCCAGAAAACCACAAATTTTATGAGGAACAAACCAAAAATAAGAAGCAAAAATCTATTCATTCTGCAATAATCTGAACAGTTGAGAGGTATAGTTTAGCTGGGGCTCTCTTGATTTGCTGCCCTTCCCCCTCACAGAATCATGGTCGAATGGAGCCTCTCCCCTGCAGCCATTCCAATCCCCCATTCCTTGGTTATTTCACCCCATTTACCATAAACACTAATGTGCATACTGCTTTACTTCTGCAATGATTTGGATTTTATTTGAAAGTTTTATTTTGCATTTTACAGCACAAACACTAATAAATATCTGCTAAACAAAGCAATGCAGTCTCACAATGAAAATAGACTTGGCATTAAAACTTCTCTGCCCTTGAAACTCACATTCATTGAAACAGCATTGAAACCCACATTTGAAGAAAATACATTTTGCCAGTGGCAGATAATGATTAACTTTGTTTTCAAAT